>NC_052331.1:34100397-34400397 GCF_016432855.1 Salvelinus namaycush
AAGAAGCTGACGGTGTTCGACTCCTGGTACTTCTGCGTCGTCACCTTCTCCACAGTGGGCTACGGCGACGTCACGCCCAACGTGTGGCCCTCCAAGCTGCTGGTGATCATCATGATCTCTGTAGCCCTGGTGGTGCTGCCCATACAGGTGAGAGTGATGGCCACAAACACACACACACACACACACACACACAGAGCACACACACACGTTCACACACAAACACAAGTGCAAGCACGCACGCAAGCACAAACACATACACCCACACACACACACTATTACCACACTCCCATATGTTTTCTAAAGGGAAATCAACTGGACTAATGTTAGGACATCTACTATAGGAAATGCCAAATCGATAGAATGCATAACCCATCATAGTAGGGAATCAGCTGAACTACACAAGTATAATATTGTTAGAGGCGTTGTAGACCCATGGTCTTGGTAGACCAACAGTACCCATTCTGCTGACCCATGGTCTTGGTAGACCAACAGTACCCATTCTGCTGACCCATGGTCTTGGTAGACCAACAGTATCCATTCTGCTGACCCATGGTCTTGGTAGACCAACAGTATCCATTCTGCTGACCCATGGTCTTGGTAGACCAACAGTATCCATTCTGCTGACCCATGGTCTTGGTAGACCAACAGTACCCATTCTGCTGACCCATGGTCTTGGTAGACCAACAGTACCCATTCTGCTGACCCATGGTCTTGGTAGACCAACAGTACCCATTCTGCTGACCCATGGTCTTGGTAGACCAACAGTACCCATTCTGCTGACCCATGGTCTTGGTAGACCAACAGTACCCATTCTGCTGACCCATGGTCTTGGTAGACCAACAGTACCCATTCTGCTGACCCATGGTCTTGGTAGACCAACAGTATCCATTCTGCTGACCCATGGTCTTGGTAGACCAACAGTATCCATTCTGCTGACCCATGGTCTTGGTAGACCAACAGTACCCATTCTGCTGACCCATGGTCTTGGTAGACCAACAGTACCCATTCTGCTGACCCATGGTCTTGGTAGACCAACAGTATCCATTCTGCTGACCCATGGTCTTGGTAGACCAACAGTACCCATTCTGCTGACCCATGGTCTTGGTAGACCAACAGTATCCATTCTGCTGACCCATGGTCTTGGTAGACCAACAGTATCCATTCTGCTGACCCATGGTCTTGGTAGACCAACAGTATCCATTCTGCTGACCCATGGTCTTGGTAGACCAACAGTACCCATTCTGCTGACCCATGGTCTTGGTAGACCAACAGTATCCATTCTGCTGACCTATGGTCTTGGTAGACCAACAGTACCCATTCTGCTGACCCATGGTCTTGGTAGACCAACAGTATCCATTCTGCTGACCCATGGTCTTGGTAGACCAACAGTACCCATTCTGCTGACCCATGGTCTTGGTAGACCAACAGTACCCATTCTGCTGACCCATGGTCTTGGTAGACCAACAGTACCCATTCTGCTGACCCATGGTCTTGGTAGACCAACAGTACCCATTCTGCTGACCCATGGTCTTGGTAGACCAACAGTATCCATTCTGCTGACCCATGGTCTTGGTAGACCAACAGTACCCATTCTGCTGACCCATGGTCTTGGTAGACCAACAGTACCCATTCTGCTGACCCATGGTCTTGGTAGACCAACAGTATCCCTTCTGCTGACCCATGGTCTTGGTAGACCAACCATATCCATTCTGCTGCTGTTTTGCCATTCTCCCTGTAAACAGATTGCCTTACTGCAGACAATAGCTGACATTTACCGTGGCCTTTTGAATGGACACATTTTCAATGTTCTGTTGAAGCAGCGTTTTTGCTAGTACAGTCCTAGAGACCCACAGCTCTGTCCCAGCTAGCAGTACTAACACACCTGACTCAACTAATCAGGGCTTGATGATTAGTTGATTATCTGAATCAGGTGTGTTAGTAGTGGGATGGGGAAAATGCACACACTGTAGCTCTATAGGATGTAAGAACACAGTGATAAAAGATCAACAGTCATAAATGTGTTGGATTGGGTGAACTGTATGCATTTGGTCATATATTAAAGCCTCTGATTGATTTGAGAATGGTTTTGCGCAGTATTAGCAGTATTGGTAATGTGTTCCTCTGCTGGGCGTTATTGGTCAGTTTGAGCAGCTGGCCTACCTGTGGATGGAGAGACAGAAGTCGGGGGGGAACTACAGCCGTCACCGCGCCCAGACAGAGAAACATGTGGTGCTGTGTGTCAGCTCCCTTAAGATAGACCTCCTGATGGACTGCCTCAACGAGGTCTACGCCCACCCCGGGCTGCAGGTCTGTGTACATGGGTGGGTGATTGGGTTGGTGTGTGTGTGTGTGTGTGTGTGTGTGTGTGTGTGTGTGTGTGTGTGTGTGTGTGTGTGTGTGTGTGTGTGTGTGTGTGTGTGTGTGTGTGTGTGTGTGTGTGTGTGTGTGTGTGTGTGTGTGTGTGTGTGTTTGCTTGGGTCTTGTTAATTTGGGGAACACAAGAAAGGTTTTAAAACACTTTGCAACATCATTTTGCATTTATTATTGGACAAGCCCAGGTAGTCCCTTGCTGTTTCTGTCCGTTTTGCTCCATTTGGTGCCAAATGAACACGACCCAGGCTGTTCCTCTGTCTTCCTGTCTATCCAGGACTACTATGTCATCATCCTGTGTCCAACAGAGATGGACCCCCAGGTGCGCCGGGTGCTCCATATCCCCCTGTGGTCCCAGCGGGTCATCTACCTCCAGGGATCGGCCCTCAAGGACCAGGACCTCATACGAGCCAAGTGAGTCACCAACACCAAGGGCTGCGTCTCAATCCGCTGAAACAGTTTCCTCTCTTTTGGTCTTTAGTCACCTTTCCTTCAACTGCACTTATGTGGAAGAGCTGAACTGGTGAAAGCCAATACTGAATAGGAAATAGGCATCAACCTCTTCTGTTTTCAGATCAATGTGGGTAGTTATACAGTTGAAGAGGAGATAAGGAGAGGAAGCCACTGTAGAGTATTGAGATGTACCCACTCAGTATGGAATGGTTGTCCTTCTTTTCCAGACTGGACAATGCAGAGGCTTGTTTCATCCTAAGCAGTCGCTGTGAGGTGGACCGCACCGCCGCAGTACGTACATTTGCTACTATTACCACTACACAAAGTGTTAAATCAGGGGCAGACTGGGACCAAGAAACCAGCCCACTGGCCTAAAGAGGGTCCAGCCTACCAGGCATTTGGCTGAACTGACCTACGGCCTTTCCGTTTCTTTGTTAGATTGAGACTAAATTAATATTCATTAACTTGCTGATACCAAAGGCATTTTAGCCAGTCATATTATTAAAGGTACAGCTTTTTCCTCTTCTACTCACCCCACAGGACGTTAGTGGAACCTTAATTGGGGAGAATGGGCTCGTGGTAATGACTTTAGTGGAATCAGTAGAATGATATCCAATATATCAAACACATGGTGTCAAGGTGTTTGAAACCATTCCATTTGCTCCGTTACGACCATTATTATGAGCCGTTCTCCCCTCAGCAGCCTCCACTGAATCACCCACACCAGTAGACCTCCATCTGTTTGTCTGCTTGTCTGTTGTTCTCTCTGGCAGAGTTCTATTAGAGTTGTATTAGTTCTATTAGAGTTGTATTAGAATTATGTTAGAATTGTGTTAGTTTTATTAGAGTTATATCAGTTCTATTAGAGTTCTGTTAGTTCTCTTATAGTTCTATTAGTTCTATGAGAGTTATATCAGTTCTATTAGAGTTCTGTTAGTTCTCTTAGAGTTTTATTAGTTCTATTAGAGTTCTGTTAGTTCTCTTATAGTTCTATTAGTTCTATGAGAGTTATATCAGTTCTATTAGAGTTATGTTAGTTCTATTAGTTTCATTAGTTCTATTAGAGTTCTGTTAGTTATATTAGAGTTCTATTAGTTGTATTAGAGTTCTGTTAGTTCTCTTAGAGTTGTATCAGTTCTATTAGAGTTATAACAGTTCTATTAGAGTTCTGTTAGTTCTATTAGAGTTCTATTAGTTCTATTAGAGTTCTATTAGTTCTATTAGAGTTATATTAGAGTTCTATTAGTTCTATTAGAGTTCTATTAGTTATATTAGAGTTCTATTAGTTCTATTAGAGTTATATTAGTTCTATTAGAGTTCTGGTCTGATCAGACTGGCAATAGCATTGTGGCACTAAAATACATTTGCCTTTTTTGTTTCAAAAATATTTTAATTGCAAAGTGAGTTGACAATACTATGGTACATACCGGCAAGAGCATCACTTATAATAGTACGAGTACCTATACAAGGTAGACGGGGGGACTTTGTGTTGCTCATCTGCCGTAAACATACCTCTAGTGGCCAGTGTTTTAACCAGTGCATAAAGCAATCAATCATAAAACAGTTCAAACAAATCAAAATGAACCTCTAATGTATTATTTTTGTCTTGTTTACCTTTAAGGACCATCAGACCATTTTGCGAGCTTGGGCTGTGAAGGATTTCGCTCCAAAGTGCCCCATTTACGTCCAGATTCTGAAGCCAGAGAATAAATTCCATGTGAAATTTGCAGGTAATGACAGACTAATGTCTTGTTAAGAGACATTTGTTTAGATGTTTCGGGACCTTGGCATACATCTTTCTGAATTGTGGCTCCACTACCTGGGTAAACCCTCCTCTATGCATTTAGGTTAGTCTCAATAGCTGGGTTTCCATCCAATTGGTGATATTTTCATGTGAATATTCTAAAATCTGCATAAAAACAATATGCTCATTTTCCCACCAGAGATGTTCCATGAAATTGACCTGTTGCATATAAAAGGCTGTGCGTGATGACGTAGTGCACATGACAATATACAATTGAAGTCGGAACATACACTTTACATACACTTAAGTTGGAATCATTAAAACTCGTTTTTCAACCACTCCACAAATTTCTTGTCGGTTAGGACATCTACTTTGTGCATGACACAAGTCATTTTTCCAACAATTGTTTACAGACAGATTATTTAACTTATAATTCACTGTATCACAATTCCAGTGGGTCAGAAGTTTACATACACTAACTTGACTGTGCCTTTAAACAGCTTAGAAAATTCCCGAAAATTATGTCATGGCTTTAGAAGTTTCTGATAGGATAATTGACATCATTTGAGTCCATTGGAGGTGTACCTGTGGATGTATTTCAAGGCCTACCTTCAAACTTTGCTTGACATCATGGGGAAATCAAAAGAAGTCAGCCAAGACCTCAGAAAAAAAAATTGTAGACCTCCACAAGTCTGGTTCATCCTTGGGAGCAATTTCCAAACGCCTGAAGGTACCACGTTCATCTGTATAAACAATAGTACGCAAGTATAAACACCATGGGACCACGCAGCCGTCATACCGCTCAGGAAGGAGACGCGTTCTGTCTCCTAGAGATGAACGTACTTTGGTGCAAAAAGTGCAAATCAATCCCAGAACAACAGCAAAGGACCTTGTGAAGACGCTGGAGGAAACAGGTACAAAAGTATCTATATCCACAGTAAAACGTGTCCTATATCAACATAACCTGAAAGGCCGCTCAGCAAGGAAGAAGCTGTTGTTTTGCTGCAGAAGGGACTGGTGCACTTCACAAAATAGATGGCATCATGAGGTAGGAAAATGATGTGGATATATTGAGGCAACATCTCAAGACATCAGTCAGGAAGTTAAAGCTTGGTCGCAAATGGGTCTTCCAAATGGACAATGACCCCAAGCATACTTCCAAAGTTGTGGCAAAATGGCTTAAGGACAACAAAGTCAAGGTATTGGAGTGGCCATCACAAAGCCCTGGCCTCAATCCTATAGAACATTTTTGGGCAGAACTGAAAAAGCATGTGCGAGCAAGGAGGCCTACAAACCTGACTCAGTTACATAAGCTCTGTCAGGGGGAATGGACCAAAATTCACCCAACTTATTGTGGGAAGCTTGTGGAAGGCTATCCGAAGTGTTTGACCCAAGTTAAACAGTTTAAAGGCAATGCTAACAAATACTAATTGAGTGTATGTAAACTTCTGACCCACTGGGAATGTGATAAAAAAAATAAAAGCTGAAATAAATAATTCTCTCCGCTATTATTCTGACATTTCACATTCTTAAAATAAAGTGGTGATCCTAACTGACCTAAGACAGGAAATTTTTACTAGGATTAAATGTCAGGAATTGTGAATAACTGAGTTTAAATGTGTTTGGCTAATGTGTATGTAAACTTCCGACTTCAACTGTATTTTGTGGTTAAATTCCCATGTACCAAATAAAGACTAAAAGTTAAATGGGTTTTTATCACATTTTCAACTCTACTGATGGTTTTGTCCCCCAAAAATGTTGCATTGTATTGCAAATGTGCCCACTCTGGTATTGGCTCATGTGCTCTAGCCAACAGCTTGCAGAAACAGTGCAGGTAGGATAGCCTACGTTATGAAATAATGTGGACGAAAGAGCTAAAGATGAAAGTTATTTTTATTTGTCAAAAGGCAGCCCAGCATCGATCATCTTGTCTCCAGAATAAGACCCTCAATATTTATTGGAAAGGAACATCAATCACCGTGTGCACTTTCACCACCGAATAACCTGCATGCTTTCCCGAGTCGTAGTGGGAGGACCACACAACATATCATTGTGTGACTCCAAGTTTACTTCAATATGATGGTTATTATATCAATATTTGCTCATTAAAGCATTTTCACCACCATTTCTTGCATATTGAACTTTACCGACACCAAAAAGATCCCATCTTGTCTAGTGTATTTTGTTTTGTCACCATTTTATAAGTTTAACGACAAATTTGCTGTTTCCATCAGGCCTGTCGTGATATTTTTTTATCCGACATGTACTTTACTTGCATAAAAAGGTTGGATGGAAACCTGGTTATGGAGTCTCATCTCTGTAAGACTCTTTTTAAACGACATCAAATCTTGTTCTTCTCCGTTTCCCCAGATCATGTAGTGTGTGAGGAGGAATTCAAGTATGCCATGTTGGCCCTGAACTGCATCTGTCCAGCAACCTCGTCCCTCATAACCTTACTGGTCCACACTTCACAGGGCCGGTAAGTTACACAACCACCCTGCACCCTCATATCTAGTCGACTCTTCAATGGTCTACACTCCATAGGATCTGCAAAGTACAGTAGGCAACCCACCTACCACAAAGTCTCTACCCAGCAACCCACCAACCCCCCCACCACTAAGTTTCTACCCAACAACCCCCTACCACTAAGTCTCTACCCACCATCCCACCAACCACCCCCCCACCACTAAGTTTCTACCCCTCCCCCTCCCCCCTACCACAAAGTCTCTACCCACCTACCACTAAGTCTCTACCCACCAAGTCTCTACCCACCAAACACCCCAAGTCTCTACCCAACAACCCACCAACCCCCCCACCACTAAGTTTCTACCCACCAACCCCCCCCCCCTACCACCAAGTCTCTACCCACCTACCACTAAGTCTCTACCCAGCAACCCCCCCCACCACTAAGTTTCTACCCACCAATCTCCCCCCTACCACCAAGTCTCTACCCCCCTACCACCAAGTCTCTACCCACCTACCACTAAGTCTCTACCCACCAAGTCTCTACCCACCAAACCACCTAGTCTCTACCCACCTACCACTAAGTCTCTACCCAACAACCCACCAATTCTCTACCCACCAACCCCCCCCTACCACCAAGTCTCTACCCACCTACCACTAAGTCTCTACCCACCAAGTCTCTACCAAGTCTCTACCCACCAAACCACCAACCCACCAAGTCTCTACCCACCTACCACTAAGTCTCTACCCACCAAGTCTCTACCAAGTCTCTACCCACCAAACCACCAACCCACCAAGTCTCTACCCACCAAGTCTCTACCAAGTCTCTACCCACCAAACCACCAACCCACCAAGTCTCTACCCACCTACCACTAAGTCTCTACCCACCAAGTCTCTACCAAGTCTCTACCCACCAACCCCCCTACCACTAAGTCTCTACCCACCAACCCACCTACCACTAAGTCTTTACCCACCAACCCCCTTACCACTAAGTCTCTACCCACCAACCCACCTACCACCAAGTCTCTACCCACCAACCCACCTACCACCAAGTCTCTACCCACCAACCCACCAGTTCTCTACCCACCAACCCACCAAGTCTCTACCACCAACCCACCAAGTCTCCACCCACCAAGTCTCCACACACCAACCCACCAAGTCTCTACCCACCAACCCACCAAGTCTCTACCCACCATCCCACCAAGTCTCTAGCCACCAACCCACCAAGTCTCTACCCACCATCCCACCAAGTCTCTAGCCACCAACCCACCAAGTCTCTACCCACCAAGTCTCTACCCACCTACCACTAAGTCTCTACCCACCAACCCACCAAGTCTCCACCCACCAAGTCTCCACCCACCATCCCACCAAGTCTCTACCCACCAACCCACCAAGTCTCTACCCACCAAGTCTCCACACACCATCCCACCAAGTCTCTACCCACCAACCCACCAAGTCTCTACCCACCATCCCACCAAGTCTCTAGCCACCAACCCACCAAGTCTCCACCCACCAAGTCTCCACCCACCATCCCACCAAGTCTCTACCCACCAACCCACCAAGTCTCCACCCACCAAGTCTCCACACACCATCCCACCAAGTCTCTACCCACCAACCCACCAAGTCTCTACCCACCATCCCACCAAGTCTCTACCCACCAAGTCTCTACCCACCTACCACTAAGTCTCTACCCACCAACCCACCAAGTCTCCACCCACCAAGTCTCCACCCACCATCCCACCAAGTCTCTACCCACCAACCCACCAAGTCTCTACCCACCAAGTCTCCACACACCATCCCACCAAGTCTCTACCCACCAACCCACCAAGTCTCTATCCACCATCCCACCAAGTCTCTAGCCACCAACCCACCAAGTCTCCACCCACCAAGTCTCCACCCACCATCCCACCAAGTCTCTACCCACCAACCCACCAAGTCTCCACCCACCAAGTCTCCACACACCATCCCACCAAGTCTCTACCCACCAACCCACCAAGTCTCTACCCACCATCCCACCAAGTCTCTACCCACCATCCCACCAAGTCTCTAGCCACCAACCCACCAAGTCTCCACCCACCAAG
Organism: Salvelinus namaycush; assembly: GCF_016432855.1. Lineage (NCBI taxonomy): Eukaryota > Metazoa > Chordata > Actinopteri > Salmoniformes > Salmonidae > Salvelinus > Salvelinus namaycush. The sequence goes on from NC_052331.1 coordinate 34,109,509, forward strand.
TCTCCACCCACCATCCCACCAAGTCTCTACCCACCATCCCACCAAGTCTCTACCCACCAACCCACCAAGTCTCTACCCACCATCCCACCAAGTCTCTACCCACCAACCCACCAAGTCTCTACCCACCAACCCACCAAGTCTCCACCCACCAAGTCTCCACACACCATCCCACCAAGTCTCTACCCACCAACCCACCAAGTCTCTACCCACCATCCCACCAAGTCTCTAGCCACCAACCCACCAAGTCTCCACCCACCAAGTCTCTACCCATCATCCCACCAAGTCTCTACCCACCAACCTACCAAGTCTCTACCCACCAACCCACCAAGTCTCTAGCCACCAACCCACCAAGTCTCTACCCACCATCCCACCAAGTCTCTACCCACCATCCCACCAAGTCTCTACCCACCAACTCACCAAGTCTCTACCCACCAACCCACCAAGTCTCTACCCACCAACCCACCAAGTCTCCACCCACCAAGTCTCTACCCACCATCCCACCAAGTCTCTACCCACCAACCCACCAAGTCTCTACCCACCATCCCACCAAGTCTCTACCCACCAACCCACCAAGTCTCTACCCACCAACCCACCACATTTCTACCCACCAAGTCTCTACCCACAACCCACCAAGTCTCTACCCACCAAGTCTCTACCCACCAAGTCTCTTCCCACCAACCCACCAAGTCTCTACCCACCAAGTCTCTACCCACCAAGTCTGTGAAAGGGAGAAATGCTACAGACCCTCATATTGTACCTATTTAATTGTCTGCAGCGAAAGCCCAGACTGAACCCAACTAAAAGTAACACTTCATATGAATACCCTCGTAGTGCTTTACACAGCATTATATAGCAGCTCATAAGATGTTATAAATATGCTTATAATGCATTATGAACAGTGTATTCCCAGGAAGTGTTACCAAACATTTCTCTGTGTGCTTCAGGGAGGGGCAGCAGTCTCCAGAGGAGTGGCACAGGACTTATGGCAAGTGTTCGGGGAATGAGGTTTACAACATCGTCATGAGAGACAGCATCTTCTTCTCAGAGTACATGGGGAAAAGCTTCCCCTACGCCTCCTTCCACGCGCATAAGAAGTAAGTAGCTAACACCAATACCTCTTAGCGTGGTCCCAGGGTCAAGGGTCGCTTCTCTTATTAAGCCTCACTACTGTCAAATCACCACATTTTCTTCTGATATCCAATGGTTTGATTTTCTGTGCTATTTCAGTTGTAGCCATGGATGGGAACAGACATGTGGGCTCAGAAACGTAATACCCAATAACCACGTATCCAGTACACACATAAGATTGAAAGGTTCACTGATCCTACACATTTAAAACCAGCCCTATTTATGAGTCTTCTAATTCGGGTGACAATATGTAGGTCAAAGGTCAAGAGTAGGGCCCTGACCACATGACCTTACCAGGAAAAGCTTTGGGCATAGAGAAAACTCTAGTTACTGTATAGGCTAGAAATGGGCCCCAGACAATGGCTTTGAACAGACATCACTCTCCCTCTTCGTATTGCCCTCTAAACCTCCAGCCTATGTGATCTAACCCTAACCCTATATCTCTATCTCTGTCCTCAGGTATGGCGTGTGTCTGATCGGGGTGTGCCGGAAGGACAGTAAGAGCATCCTGCTGAACCCCGGGCCACAGTTCAGAATGAGCCCCAATGACAGCTGCTTCTACATCAACATCACTAAGGAGGAGAACACTACCTTTAAGACCCAGAGGGAGAGGACGGGTAGCCGGCCCTGCTTGCCTGTACACAGTGTAATCGCCTGCATGGGTCAGTAATATGACTTCTGTTCCAATACCACCTAGTATGAAGTGATGTATTGTACAAGTATATTAAGCAGTGGTGTAAAGTTCTTCAGTAAAAATACTTTAAAGTAGTACTTAGTAGTAGTAGTTTCGTAGTATTTTCGGAAAAATGATAAATGAATTGACTTGTAAGACACAGAAATATGCCCACAATAAATAGTATTTTGGAAACGTTGTATGTTCTTTGTATCCTTCCTTGTTCAGGCACTGTGGCCATAGACCTCCAGGACACAGGCTGTGGGCCCTCTCTCTGTCTCCCCCCGGAGGACATCAAGGGTAACAGCAGGAGGCCCAGCATCGGCCCCGTGCTAGAGGTGCCAGACACTTCCTCTATGCACACAGGTGACCTCTATAGCGACCAATCAGAGGACGAGACCATGCCCTCCAACGAGGACCTATCAACTGAGGAGTATGTTGTATTTTATTTTCCACAGGAGGTTGGTGGCACCTTAATTGGGGAGGGCGGGCTCGTGGTAATGGCTGGAACAGAATAGTATCAGATACATCAAACACATGGTTGGATGCCTTTCCATTAGCGATGTTCCAGCCATTATTATGGGCCGTTCTCCCCTCAGCAGCCTCCACTGTTATTTATATAAGATACAATGCAATATGTCTTACTTCTTATTCTTAAAGTAGATTTTTTGGGAGGATGTAAGCCTTATGGTCATTATCAATAGAGTTAGTTGTTTCCAAATGTGGTCCTGGAGTGCTGCAGTGCGTGCAGGGTTTTGTTCTATCTCAGCACTAACACACTTGATTCAATTAGTCATGGTCCAGAACACAGGAGGTTGGTGGCACCTTAATTGGGTAGGATTCGCTGGTGGTAATGACTGGAGCGGAACATTAAAGTGTTTGATGCCATTCCATTTGCTCTGTTCCAGCCATTATTACTATGATCCGTTATCCTCTCAGCAGCCTCCTGTGGTCCAGAATGAAGACCATGCATAGATTGAATCATGTAGGTTAGTGTTGGGCTGGAACAAAAGCTTGCATAACCAGTAGCTTTCCAAGACTGGAATTGGAGACCCACTGCGGTAGATGATGCATTGTGAGACAATCATGACATTTGTTTGGCCATTCACTTGAATGGGAGATCCACATCCTACTGCCCACCCCTGCAGTAAAATATGAATTGTGTGTCTGTTTATTTCAAGCTATATGAAAGGCTTTCCTCCCAACCTGCCCTACATCGGTAGTTCTCCAACACTGTGCCATCTATTGAAGGAGAAAGTACCATACTGTTGCCTCAGACTGGAAAAGGTAAATTATGAAAGTCACTTATTCAGTTAAATCAATATACTGTAGGTAGTTTTAAGTCATGTTCACCATTTGTCATGTTCACCATTTGCAATGTTGAGGCTGGTTTCCACAGATTAAGCCGAGTCCTAAACTAAAAAAGCATGCACAATGGAGAATCGCTATCCGTGTCCAGGAAATCGGCCCACAAGTACAGCCTATGTTAAATATACTGTATATATATATATATATTTTTTTAAATATATATAATTTAAAAAGCAACAACGTTTATTTTCCCCACAGGGTTGTGAGCATAACAACTTTGAGGATGCCAAAGCCTACAGCTTTAAGAACAAGCTGATCATTGTGTCGGCTGAGACGGCGGGGAATGGACTGTACAACTTCATCCTCCCGCTTAGAGCTTCCTACAGACTAAAGAAAGAGCTGAACCCCATTGTGCTGCTCCTGGATAATCAGTAAGAAGACCGTTTCAAAACATCCTGTTATCCTTTTTATTCAGCTGCCCTCTTGACCAGGTCTCCCATTTAAAAGAGGTAAGGTTGCCAGATTCCCTTTCCCCATATCACAGTTTTTCCAGAAATCTTGGTTGGAATATTCCAGACATAATTAGGGAATAAGCAGAATCTTATTCCCAGGATTTCTGGAAACCTGGGAATTTGGGGAAAGTTACTGGAATATTGCAACCAGAAAAAGAGGTCTGCTGACCTCAATGAGATGTCCTGAGGAAATTAAAACATTTCGCTCTTTCTCCCTTTGGGGAATATATCTAAATATGTTTTTTGATAAACGGAAAGAGACATCTGTTTACGAAACACCTAAAAATGTAAGGAATTACATTCGGTGATTTTCAAATAAGCCTACACTTGTAACCTGAATTGATACGTCCGCGCACGATGATTGATGTGTCCACGTGCGTCTCGTTCTCGGCCACTCATCTCTGCCTTAGCAAATTTGACACACATCATTTTGGAGTGTATTTTCCAGTAGTTTTCAAGTCCATTTGCTCATTTTTCATGCGACTGGCATGAGGTAATGATAAGTAATATTACAAAAGTAACTGTGTCTTTCGGATATGTCTGGTTGGGTACTGTGACATCAAAAATAACAATATCTGTGCATATGGACAATAAATATCTATTCAATTTAATTATATTAAATTATATTCTGTTCTATTCTATGTTGTTGTGGTGTGTTCTGTTGTCTCTGTTTTGAATCAAATAAAAATAGTTCCTACACACTGAAGAAGGCTGTAAAGCCAAAACGTCTGTGAATGCCATCCCTAATGCAGTAAAACATTTAAAACATTGAATAATGAAGTACGCTTGATGAGACATATTGTTTTGTGCAAACCCATTACACCTCTTAGTTAGTCTGAATTGTGGGATTTTACGCACCAGCCAAGCCTCTGGGAGAGCGCCATGGTTCTCTTCTGATTAGTGTTCTGTTGTCTCACCAGGCCTGACACACAGTTCCTGGAGGCTGTCTGTGGGTTCCCTATGGTTTACTACATGGTGGGCTCCATCGATAAGTATGTGACACACAGCATCATCACACACCTTATAACCTTATACATCATCTTCTTTAGTCACCTTCTTGACAGCCTTCTTGACAGAAGTCACCTTCTTGACAGCCTCCAAGATGCTATCAGTTACGATTCTCTCTCCACAGTGAATCTGTCACAGATAATCCGTCATAGCTAGCTCATATGCAGAGTCCAGAGTTTTTCCTGGTCAGGGAAATGTGTAGTCATTTATGTCAAGTGTGTGTGTGCGTGCGTGCGTGCGTGCGTGTTTTCCTAGCCTGGATGACCTCCTGCGTTGCGGTGTGTCCTTTGCAGCCAACATGGTGGTGGTGGACAAGGAGAGCACCATGAGTGCAGAAGAGGACTACATGGCTGATGCCAAGACCATCGTCAATGTACAGACACTGTTCAGGTACCTCAACCCCTATCAATGTACAGACACTGTTCAGGTACCTCAACCCCTATCAATGTACAGACACTGTTCAGGTACCTCAACCCCTATCGATGTACAGACACTGTTCAGGTACCTCAACCCCTATCGATGTACAGACACTGTTCAGGTACCTCAACCCCTATCAATGTACAGACACTGTTCAGGTACCTCAACCCCTATCGATGTACAGACACTGTTCAGGTACCTCAACCCCTATCAATGTACAGACACTGTTCAGGTACCTCAACCCCTATTGATGTACAGACACTGTTCAGGTACCTCAACCCCTATCGATGTACAGACACTGTTCAGGTACCTCAACCCCTATCAATGTACAGACACTGTTCAGGTACCTCAACCCCTATCAATGTACAGACACTGGTACCAAAGTCACTGTCATGGTTTTAACCTTTGGTAAAACTATTGTATCATACAATATACTGGACCACATGTTCACACATTTTATGCAGGCATTTCTATGACATCAAAAGTGTCATACAGGCTATTTTACTAAATCTTTAAACACAGATTAACATTTTATAGGTAGGTTTCAAAGATTAATTATATGACAGTGATTTTTTTTCAACCGTGTAGATTAAAGTACACACTTCAGAGCTAGTTTCCTTGGCAACCTTGCCACACTGCATCAGGGAATCCATTTGTTTTCTGATTGCTTTCTTGTTGTCAGACAATTAATCAAAAATGTCAACTCACTTTATAATTTTCACCAGACAATGTAGAAGCTTGCACAAACATTGAAACACTTTGATATGGGGTTTATGTTTCATGAGCCACTGTTATTATATAACCTATATTTTAAACTGGGTGGTTCGAGCCCTGAATGCTGATTGGCAGACATCCGTGGTATATCAGACCGCATACCACGGGTATGACAAAAGATTTATTTGTACTGCTCTAATTACATTGGTAACCAGTTTATAATAGCAATAAGGCACCTCTGGGGTTTGTGGTATATGGCCAATATACCACGGCTAAGGGCTGTATCCAGCCCAAACGCAACCTTAGCCCTGGTAAATTGGCCATATACCACACCTCCTCGTGCCTTATTGCTTGATTAGGTAGCTAGTAAATACAGTAGTATCGGTATCAGTTGCTCACTAAATAATGATAATCCTGGAATGGTGTTAGTACAGTAGATAGCGATGCTGTTTTTTTCTTGGGTCTCACACGTTTATTAGCTAGGCTACTATTTCATAGTTATTCATTTCATCCAGTCATTCATTTAAGGGAGTATACAAAACATTAAGGACACCTGACTTATTCTAAAATTGATTACATCGTTTTTTCCCCCTCATCAATCTACACACAATACCCCATAATGACAAAGCAAAACAGGTTTTTAGAAATAAAAAGAAAAAGTTATCAGACCTTTTACTCAGTACTTTGTTGAAGCACCTTTGGCAGCGATTACAGCCTCAGGTCTTCTTGGGTATGACGCTACAAGCTTGGCACACATGTATTTGGAGAGTTTCTCCCATTCTTCTCTACAGATCCTCTCAAGCTCTGTCAGGTTGGATGGGGAGCGTTGCTACACAGCTATTTTCAGGTCTCTCCAGAGATGTTCGATTGGGTTCAAGTACAGGCTCTGGCTGGGCCACTCAAGGACATTCAGAGACTTGTCCCAAAGCAACTCTGCATTGTGCTAGCTGTGTGCTTAGGGTTGTTGTCCTGTTGGAAGGTGAACTTTCGCCCCAGTCTGAGGTCTTGAGAACTCTGGAGCAGGTTTTCATCAAGAATCTCTCTCTACTTTGCTCTGTTCATCTTTCCCTCGATCCTGACTTGCGTGCTGCACATGATTGTCCTTCTGGAAGGTTCTCCCATCTCCACAGAGACTCTGGAGCTCTGTCAAAGTGACCATCGGGTTCTTGGTCACCTCCCTGACCAAGGCCCTTCTCCCGATAGCTCAGTTTGGCCAGGCGGCCAGCTCTAAGAAGAGTCTTGATTGTTCCAAACTTCTTCCATTTTAGAATGATGGAGGCCACTGTATTCTTGGGGACCTTCAATGCTGGAGACATTGTTTGGTACCCTTCCCCATATCTGTGCCTCAACACAATCCTGTCTCGGAGCTCTACGGACAATTCCTTCGACCTCATGGCTTGGTTTTTGCTCTGACATGCACTTTCAACTATGGGACCTTGTATAGACAGGTGTGTGCCATACCAAATCATGTCCAGTCAATTGAATTTACCACAGGTAGACTTCAATCAAGTTGTAGAAACATCTCAAGGATGATCAATGGAAACAGGATGCACCTGAGCTCAATTTTGAGTCTTATAGCAAAGGGTCTGAATACTTATGAAAATGAGGTATTTCTGTTTTTTATTTTTTATAAATTAGAAAAAAAATCTAAAAACCTGTTTTCCCTTTGTCATTATGGGGTATTGTGATGTCATTATGGGGTATTGTGATGTCATTATGTTGTATTGTCTGTAGATTGATGAGGACATTTTTTTATTTAATCCATTTTAGAATAAGGCTGAACGTAACAAAATGTGGAAAGAGGGAAGGGGTCGGAATACTTTCCGAATGCACGTTTTTTCACGCTCAATAGTTTCCCATGTGTATCAAGAATGGTCCACCATCCAAAAGACATCCAGACAACTTGATACATCTGTGGGAAGCATTGGCGTCAACATGGGCCAGAATCCCTGTGGAACGCTTTCGACACCTTGTTAGATATTAGGAAGGTGTTTCTAAAGTTTGGTCAACTCAGTGTATTTTGGATGTCACATTTGATTACAAAGTTGACATTTTGTTCTGCCATTGTGATTTTCTGTTTTATTTTGTTCAGTTAATCTCAGCTATATTGTGTTTCTTCTCATCCAGGTTGTTCTCCAGTCTCAGTATCATCACCGAGCTAACCCACCCCGCCAACATGAGGTTTATGCAGTTCAGAGCTAAGGACTGGTACTCTCTGACTCTCTCTAAACTGGAGAAGGTAAGCCGTCACTGAATGTACACCAACTGTACTTCAAGGCCGAGTTTCAGTCCAAGGCGCGTTATAGAGAAACACACTTGACAGCTGACAATTAGCATTTAAAAGCAATATCCCCGACGTTTGCGGAGATTGCATTCATGCTGAAGATGTCAACTCAAGCGTCAATTAAAAGGCGCGTTGTCGACTGTTCAGTGTGCTGCTCTATAATACGCCTTGGATTGAATCCCAGCCCAAACTATGTAGATGTCTCTAGCTCTATAAATGCAAAGTTTACAACTAGTTATTCTTGTCTGCAGTAGCAAAGGCTATGGACCAGGTTTGGAGTCAGTTCCAGTTAAATTCCAGTCAATTGAGGAAGTAGACTGAAACTCAAATTCTCTTTAATGCTTTTCAATTAGAAAAATGTATACTTGGAATTTGGGTTACTTTCTGAATTGACTGGAATTGAAATGGAATTGACCACAACCCTGGTACGAAATATATACATTGAGTAGCCTTCAAAGGCTACTGACTACATTGAGTAGCCTTCAAAGGCTACTGACTACATTGAGTAGCCTTCAGAGGCTACTAACTATACATTGAGTAGTCTTCAAAGCAAAGGAAGAGAAGGTTAAACAATCATTATGTGAAGACTGGACAGTACATACAGTACAAGCATAGAATTTTTCCACGGGCCCTCTCAAACAACACCAGACGTTGGATCTTTTTTTATGAGAGAAATGATTATTCCCATTCATAGACACATGTGACATGTAACATTTTCAGGGGTAATATGACGGGTATTATGTTATGCGTAGGCATCCTTTCCTTAACAAGTATTCAATATAGTTCCTGTTGCGGTGCATCTTCCACCTCACATCAGTATCGACCACCGGGTGGCGCTCTCTCTCTTTCAAATATCCTAACCTCTGCTTGAGCACCCCCATTTGGTCCGTTCCAGTTGTAACACCTGAAAGACTTGATGATAATCAGGTTATACTGTACTGCAATAGACTGGTTTATTCAAGGAAAGGTTTACAGAACGCTGCCCTAACATCCCACTGGGCAAAAACTGGTTGAATAAAAGTTATTCCACTTTATCTCATCCAAATAATTCAATGTGATGACATTGAATCAACATGGAAAACTGATTGGATTTTACCCAACTTTGAACCTAAATTCAAAGACGGTGATTTTTTAAATTTAAATTCACGTTAGATGACAACTCAAGCAAAAGTCAATCATAACTAGATGTTGAACTGACGTCTGTGCCCAGTGGGATTAGTGTGTTGGTGTTTCTGTCCCCCTGTTACATGTCTATGGGAGCTAAAAGAGCTTTGTGATTCTTGCATGTGTTGGAAAGAGCTTTACAAATAAAATGTATTATTATTTATTATTATTATTTATTAGAAAGAGCGGGAGAAAGGCTCCAACCTGGCCTTCATGTTTCGCCTGCCGTTCGCTGCAGGGAGGGTCTTCAGTATCGGCATGCTGGACACTCTCCTCTACCAGGTAACCAGGCAGGATCCACCTGTTCTGTACAGCAGGACCCACCTGTTCTTTACAGCAGGACCCACCTGTTCTGTACAGCAGGACCCACCTGTTCTTTACAGCAGGACCCACCTGTTCTGTACAGCAGGACCCACCAGTTCTGTACAGCAGGACCCACCTGTTCTGTACAGCAGGACCCACCTGTTCTGTACAGCAGGACCCACCTGTTCTTTACAGCAGGACCCACCAGTTCTGTACAGCAGGACCCACCTGTTCTGTACAGCAGGACCCACCTGTTCTGTACAGCAGGACCCACCTGTTCTGTACAGCAGGACCCACCTGTTCTGTACAGCAGGACCCACCAGTTCTGTACAGCAGGACCCACCTGTTCTGTACAGCAGGACCCACCTGTTCTTTACAGCAGGACCCACCAGTTCTGTACAGCAGGACCCACCTGTTCTGTACAGCAGGACCCACCTGTTCTGTACAGCAGGACCCACCTGTTCTGTACAGCAGGACCCACCTGTTCTGTACAGCAGGACCCACCAGTTCTGTACAGCAGGACCCACCTGTTCTGTACAGCAGGACCCACCAGTTCTGTACAGCAGGACCCACCTGTTCTGTACAGCAGGACCCACCTGTTCTGTACAGCAGGACCCACCAGTTCTGTACAGCAGGACCCACCTGTTCTGTACAGCAGGACCCACCTGTTCTGTACAGCAGGACCCACCAGTTCTGTACAGCAGGACCCACCTGTTCTGTACAGCAGGACCCACCAGTTCTGTACAGCAGGACCCACCTGTTCTGTACAGCAGGACCCACCTGTTCTGTACAGCAGGACCCACCTGTTCTGTACAGCAGGACCCACCAGTTCTGTACAGCAGGACCCACCTGTTCTGTACAGCAGGACCCACCTGTTCTGTACAGCAGGACCCACCTGTTCTGTACAGCAGGACCCACCTGTTCTGTACAGCAGGACCCACCTGTTCTGTACAGCAGGACCCACCTGTTCTGTACTCCCAGATATTTTATGTTACATTATGCTACATTTATGTACATTTTAATGTGTAACATTCTTTTTACTGTCACAATGTGTTCATATGCATCCCAGTGTCCATATAATATAATGCTAGTCGAATTGGAATGTGTTGATTTCTGGATGACCAGGAATGACCCTTCTATGTACTGACTATGCACATGTCCTGTCCTGTCTGTCCTGTCTGCCATCCCAGTCGTTTGTCAAAGACTATATTATCTCCATCACCAGGCTGCTGCTGGGCCTGGACACCACCCCGGGCTCTGGCTTCCTCTGCTCTGTGAGTTATTCTCTGGGTGCATCTCAATGGTCAAAAGTGGTTTCCTCTCCACGTCTCAGACAGAAGGAGAGAAGACAAAGAGAGGAGGCGTCTTTAGACTATTGAGATTCACCCGTTGTACTGTACAGTAATCCTATGTGTGACAGCACAGCAGCTAAGGTCAGAAAATTAACTCAGTGCAGGCTTTACTTGCCTTTCCAAATCCTTACACTGACAGGTAAAAGTGACTCCACGGTCATTTAAAATCATTGTACAGTTGTTCCTCCTGTAGAGAAATGGAGTTTGAAATGACCTTTTAGATGCAGATCTCTGAGGAGGACCTTTGGATCCAGACGTATGGAAGGCTCTATCAGAAACTGTGTTCCACCGTCGGTGACATTCCCATTGGCATCTACAGGACCGAGTCCCAGACAGCAGATTCCTCTGAGGAGGTGCCCTCTAGACCGCAAGGCTGTTTTAACATTGTTGACATTCATTTGTTTGGCTGTGAAATCCCAATTTAGGTTATTTTTTGTTGTTGTGTTAATTACATATTACAGTGGCATTGATTATGCTGTCATTCTGTTGTTTGTTATGTATACATGTTTAGTCTGTATGCTTTCATGGTTATTTAAGCATGTTACAACACAGTAAGCAACATTAATGTCATTCATCTCTTTTCTTTTCATTTCCCATCATAAGCAATGCGAGCCATCCTCCCAAGTAAGTTCAGCCCTATTTGTGTGATTCCATGATTCCTATTTGTGTGATTCCATGATTCCTATTTGTGTGATTCCATGATTCCTATTTGTGTGATTCCATGATTCCTATTTGTGTGATTCCATGATTCCTATTTGTGTGATTCCATGATTCCTATTTGTGTGATTCCATGATTCGCAAAAAACAATAGATTTATTTTGCCTGACTGAATCAACTTTTTGTGCAGATGAGGTAGGTTTTCTTCCACTGTAATGTGTCTTGGTTAAATTGTGCTTGATAAACCACGTCGAGACTTGCAACTGGTGGTTATATCAGGAAGAAATCATTGTCAAACCAACTTCTACATTCTCTGGCCTCACTCTTGATCTTTCGCTTTGTTCTGGGTCGTTTCATTTGACCCTATTTGACTATAGACATACCATAGACTTCATTCATGTATATGGCATTGTGTTTTGACCATACTCAGTCACAGCTCTCGGTGTGCGTGGAGGACTTAGACGACCCCAAGGAGCAGAGTGACCGAGAACTCCCCCCTGTGGCCGGAGGGCTCCACCGCAGCTCCACCTCCAGTGACCCATCGGACGGGAAGGCTCCCCTGCTGAGGAGGAAAAGCGTGCAGTGGGCGCGGAAGCTGAGCTGGAGGGGGACTCGAGGGAACCAGCGGGGGGCTCAGAGGGGGGGCCAGCAGGGTCTGAGGGCCAGACGCTCAGAGAGACAGGAGCTGGACGAGCTGGTCAGCAACAGGATGAAAAGCCTTGGACTCTGGGCCACGGCTTGCGGTGAGAGACCGCACACATGGGGAGGGATGTTTTTGGGGAGATTGCGAGTTGTATTTCCAAGGCCTGGAACAAAATATGTTATGTGTTTGAAACATGACACTTAGTCTTTATGGATGGATGGACAGACAGACTAACAACGGAGATGAGTGTCATGTAATATACTATGTCAGCCTTTTGACAGACCAAAACAGACAATGGTGAATGCATACAATGCTATCCTTATTCATTTGGCCAAAGCCTGAAGCTATGCATTCATCAGTGTCCATTTATGTCTGTCAAAAGTTAATATCTTGTCAACTATTTTCCGGTCAGTTGCATACTCAAAAAGGCAGTACGTCTTTTGTCAGACAATCATCTCTAATGTCCATCATCTGTCAACAGACGACTTCCATTGAAAAACCATTTGCTCAAATCAGACATTTTCTGACACAATCTTTTATATTGCCGTAGCCTAAATCATTGGACGTTTCAACTCTGGCCTAACATTATTGTATTTCTCCAATTCCAGATGACATGAGTGAGAACCAGACTACTCACTCCCACACATACGTGTTGATCAACCCACCTCCTGACACCAGGCTGGAGCTCAATGACATAGTGTAAGTATGGCAGCACGTAGAAAAGTAGGGGCCTGAAGAAACAGTTGATGAGATGCAATAAAGTAGAAGCAATCAAGAAAGTTGCAAACTCCACATTACTACTCCATGTTAGTCCATGTTACTACTCCATATTACTCCACATTACTACTCCATGTTAGTCCATGTTACTACTCCATATTACTACTCCATGTTAGTCCATATTACTACTCCACATTACTACTCCATGTTAGTCCATGTTACTACTCCATATTACTACTCCATGTTAGTCCATATTACTACTCCACATTACTACTCCATGTTAGTCCATATTACTACTCCACATTACTACTCCATGTTAGTCCATGTTACTACTCCATATTACTCCATATTACTACTTCATATTACTACTCCATGTTACTCCATATTACTACTCCATGTTAGTCCATATTACTACTCCACATTACTACTCCATGTTAGTCCATGTTACTACTCCATATTACTACTCCATGTTAGTCCATGTTACTACTCCATATTACTACTCCATGTTAGTCCATGTTACTACTCCATATTACTACTCCATGTTAGTCCATGTTACTACTCCACATTACTACTCCATGTTAGTCCACATTACTACTCCATGTTAGTCCATATTACTACTCCATATTACTACTCCATGTTAGTCCATGTTACTACTCCATATTACTCCATATTACTACTTCATATTACTACGCCATGTTACTCAATATTACTACTCCATGTTACTCCATATTACTACTCCATGGCACTCCATATTACTACTCCATGTTACTACTCCATATTACTCCATATTACTACTCCATGTTACTCCATGATACTACTCCATATTACTACTCCATGTTACTCCATATCACTACTCCATGTTACTCCATGTTACTACTCCATATTACTCCATATCACTACTCCATGTTACTCCATGTTACTACTCCATATTACTCCATATTACTACTCCATGTTACTCCATATTACTACTCCATGTTACTCCATGTTACTACTCCATATTACTACTCCATGTTACTCCATATTACTACTCCATGTTACTCCATGTTACTACTTCATATTACTACTCCATGTTACTACTCCGTATTACTACTACGTATTTTTACTCTGTATTTTTACTCCATATTACTCCTCCATGTTACTACTCCATGTTACTACTCCATATTACTACTCCATGTTACTACTCCATAGTACTACTACGTATTTTTACTCCATATTACTCCTCCATGTTACTACTCCATGTTACTACTCCATAGTACTCCGTATTACTACTCTGTAGTACTCCATATTACTAATTCATATTACTACTCTGTAGTACTACTCCATATTACTCTATATTAGTACTCCATATTACTACTCCATATTCCTACTCCATATTACTACTCCATATTACTCTATATTAGTACTCCATATTACTACTCCATATTCCTACTCCATATTACTACTCCATATTCCTACTCCATATTACTACTCCATATTCCTACTCCATATTACTCCACATTTCTATTCCACATTACTACTCCACATTACTACTCCACATTACTACTCCACATTACTACTCCATGCTTACATTCACATATTATTTTGTGACTTAATACCCTATGTTTGGGCACACAGTATCTTTGTTAGTAATTGAAAAGATCAACCATTTAGAGTCTCAGAGGAGAGTTCATAATTTCACATCAAGAATAGATTGATTTAGAGGTTCTCCATCTTACAGGTATATCATCCGTTCAGATCCCCTGGGGTACGTCCCTAAGGCTGGTGACAGCAAGGAGAGTCTGGGAAGCAGCACATGTCTTGGGGAGCACACCAAGACAGAGACGCCTTTCTGATCCATACTTACACACAACATGCCTGTACTGTTTTGCTGGGGTTGGTTAAAGGGATAGTTCACTTTTTGCACCGCTAACTGATACAATCGGTTTCCACTAGCATTGCTACAATACCAAAAACATGAACTATCCCTTTAATGCCATAATTAGGTTTTACGTCCTACAGTTCACATTGCATTGTGAAAAGCATGTTGGGGGTTAGCAATCAGTATAATTTCAGAACGTATCACCCCATACTGTATCTGCTGTTCGACTGATACTGATGTTCTCTATCTCTCTCTTTCACAATGTGGCCTTTCCAGAGGATATACTCAATGTAGGAACTTAGGGGTTTTAAAGACACTACACGGGGTCTTTGTTTTCACATTTGGGGTGTGGGGTGTGGGGCAAATTTAACTGTTTAGGCACGCTCTGCAAAGTCCACCTCTGTTCTTAGTATGCAGTATACTCCATGTTATCATATGTACTGTCTATTTATTCATTTGTAGAATAATATGTCAATCATGAATTGTTACTATACTCATCTGTTGAATGTTTGTTGTCGTTAATATTGACTCTCATAAATTCTGTAATGTTTACTCTCATTATCTATGCACACTTTGAAAACAAATAGGGTTGCTTTTTGAGCTGGACATGGGCAAATATTTTCTTCCTTGGCTTATGAAGGGGCATTGCACTCAAACTATCTTTTGTGCTATTTTGTTTAATTAGTCCACTGTTGATACAGTCCCAAAATGTTTTGCATGTCAGTAGTCAAGTTGTCAAGATATTGGAATTTGAAGGAGAAAATTGTCTCCAGCCATTTTGGGACTGTATCAACATTGTCTCCAGCCATTTTGGGACTGTGTCAACATTGGACGAATAAAACAAATACCAAAAGATGCTGTAGTTTTTGAGTGCAATTCCCCTTTAAGTTTATTTAGGCCAGGATGTAATGCAAGGTACGTTTAGCACAGCACACTATAACAGACTTAAAGGTACTTTGCCATTATGCCGGCATGCCCAGTGTTTACTATGATGGCGATGGTACGTCAGGGAAAATGTGAACACCGGGGAAAATACATTTAAAAGGTGCATTGTCGGCTGTATAGGGCACCGTGCTATAACTCGCTTTGCATTGTATCCCGGCCTTAGTTTATGAATATATTTGACAGTGTCAGTGTACATTAATCAACATATTATTCATGAATTCTGTTTTTATCATGTTAGACAGTATGAATGAATTGATACGCGTCTTTTTACATTCAAAACACGGCGTTCAAATTAACAATAGCAAAAAAAACGACACATGGAAATAAGCTTCAAGTGTAAAGGCACCATCATTTTAACTATGTAGTTATTGATGACCATGCATGTATTGATCCGTTTGTTTCGGTTTGCAGAGCCTCTTTGATTTGATTTGATTGAATGATGTCACAACTACATTCCCATAAGGTATTGAGGTGTCATGTTTATACTAACCCATGATCCATATATGAGCTTATTGTACTTAACCCATTGTTTTCCCACTTGTTAAACAGTAATCTGAGTACTATATCCCAAGCAATATACAAAAATACGATATAGCGCTGCACAACCAAAGTGACCCTTTGGTTTAGCAGATAAAAGACTACCAACAAACAATGTAAGCATTAGACAGATTGAAACAAATGAAGAGCACTGAGTTCATGTTTCTGGGACTATGATGGATTGGAATGCTTATGGTGTGAGTACTGTTGTCAAATATTCATATTAAATATGATAAACTACCTCCAGGCTCTCAAGTAGTTATGCCCCCTGTTGTGTTTGATATCTCATAATATCCTAAATATACTGAACAAAAATATAAACGCAACATGCAACAATTTCTAAGATTTTACTGAGTTGTAGTTCATATAAGGAAATAAGTTAATTGAAATAAATTCCTAAAGGCCCTAATCTATGGATTTCACATGACTCAGCAGGGGCGCAGCCATGGGTGGGCCTGGGAGGGCATAGGCCCACCCACTGGGAAGCCAGGCCCAGCCAATCAGAATACGTTTTTCCCCACAAAAGGGCTTTATTACAGACAGAAATACTCCTCAGTTTCATCAGCTGTCTGGGTGGCTGGTCTCAGGACTGGCGTGATTACATGTGGTCTGCGGTTGTGAGACCGGTAGACGTACTGCCAAATTCTCTAAAACAACGCTTATGGTAGAGAAATTAACATTCAATTCTCTGGCAACAGCTCTGGTGGACATTCCTGCAGTCAGCATGCCAATTGCACACTCCCTCAAAACTTGAGACATCTGTGTCATTGTGTTGTGACAAAATTTCACATTTTAGAGTGGCCTTTTATTGTCCCCAGCACAAGGTACACCTGTGTAATGATCATGCTGTTTAATCAGCTTCTTGATATGCCACACCTGTCAGGTGGATGGATTATCTTGGCAAAGGAAAAATGCTCACTATCAGGGATGTAAATTCATTTTTGAGAGAAATAAGCTTTTTGTGCATATGCACAATTTCTGGTATCTTTTATTTCAGCTCATGAAACAAGAGACCAATATTTTACATGTTGTGTTTATATTTTTGTTCAGTATAGTTAGATTTGCTACGATGCTAATAGGTTATCATATTGTAGTATTATGACAGGAGACAGAAGTCATAATAGCAACTTTGTAGACCTACTTCTGAATACTGAGTGGTCGTTGTAGAAACACATGATAACTACAGCAATTAAATAACAAGGATTTCATGTCCTACAATTTCACCATCAGTAGACCTCATTGGTATGTCTCGCCTAGGGCGGCAGAACGGCCAGAACCGGACCTGGGCAATCCTGTCAGGTGCCTGTGCTTGGTGCTCAGAAGGCCTCAGAGTGTGTGTGTGTGTGTGTGTATACCCAGGCGGTTGTGTGTGTCTGTGCGTGCCCACACGCTTGTCGGTGTGTGTGTGGTGTTAGATAAAGGTGTGTGTGTGTGTGTGTGTGTGTGCGCATGCATGCTTGTTTATGTGTGTGTGGTGTTAGATAAAAGTGTGTGTTTATGTCTGTCTGTGTGTGTGTGTGTGTGTGTGTGTGTGTGTGTGTGTGTGTGTGTGTGTGTGTGTGTGTGTGTGTGTGTGTGTGTGTGTGTGTGTGTGTGTGTGTGTGTGTGTGTGGTGTTTGATAAATGCTTCAGAGCTCAGAGGAAGACAGCAGAACGTCCCTGAGGAAGGGTTCAGGTTAAGAGGAAGGGAGATGGCAGAGTGACGGCTTTACACTGACCCTTGAGAGAGCTATCTTAAGTAGTAGACTCTCACATTTATTAGACAGAAGGTACAGCTTGATAAAATGACTCCTATCCCAAACACTCAGACTGTATATGAAAGAGATCTGTATATGAAATTGATTTTTTACCTTTTTACATTGATAGAAGGAATAGCTATTTCAATAGTTATCATTGATTTCTGACTAACCAGATAATGGTATGTGATAATGCTTATGAAAATCAACCTGCAGATCAGAAAACTAGGAGACAGAAGCACTCCTTGACTTGTCTCATAGCCAAATCAAATCTTTGTATTTATCTTTTGCATCCTCCCTAGGCCCAATAGCATTCTATGTAATTCATTATCTAGAACACAAAGTAATTGTCCTGTGTTATGCTGTCTCAGAATGTTCGCCCCCATAGGGATTCACACAGCAACACACACCCAACATCTTCGTGTTGCTTTTCTTTTCGAGGGAGATTTAGAATTGTATCGAGAACTAGACACATAGCTGTTCTTTGATCTGCAGCCCTAGTCTACCTACCAACTCTCTCTCCATGGTGTATCCATGGCTGCTAGACCGTCTTAGTCTGAATTTAATCAAAGGGACGAGATCAGTGAAAATCATCATAAATAAATATTTGGGAAAGTACTCCGATGGTCTTAGATTTGGTTTGGATCAGTGCTGCTTCACTCTTTTACGTGTTCCTTTAATTCATTCATCATTTGAATCAAAACACGTCTCACCACTACCACTCATCTCATTCTATCACATCTTCAAAAATAAACAGCCTTGTTTAAAAAAAATAAAGGACAGGTTCTTATTGAAGAGCTGCTAAAATGCCTAGATGCCAGGAGACAGCAAGGGACACATCAGGTAGTGGCCTAGCAGGGAGCTTACAGTTACATAAAAAAAGCTGCTAATGTATTCTGCTGATATCGTTCACCGCTGAGGTGTCAACGCCTCTTCAAGTGTTAGTGTCCAGAGCCACAGCTGAGGTGTCAACGCCTCTTCAAGTGTTAGTGTCCAGAGCCACAGCAAACGATCCCTTAACTTCGTCTCAGTCGTTGGGGTCTCATAAAGAAAAAAGAAAAAAACTCGCCTAACATTTGAATATGCAAATGAACCACTTAATTGACCCTACGTTAAGCCCCGCCCCAGAATTTTGGACAACCAATTGCAGCCCTCCAATGGATTGCAAATGTCGTCGAGTCAGACACCTCAGACAAGCTCACATTTAAATCACATGAAAGCTATGGCAAAAAAACTGAAAGTTTTCTTTAAAAAATGTTTGTTTAAATGGCTAAATAATTTAACAGTGCACCAGGAGTACTTGCTACTGTGATTTCTGAAATGCAGAGCCTGTTCATGGAGTATTTTTCTAATCCGAAACTTTTGTTGCATTGTTTTCAAACTTGGCTAGCTCTGTCTCATTCACCACCAAACGTTGCTAACACTAGCTAGGTAGCCACTTAATACTATTTTTTTCTCGAAATGTATGTTAACTAGCTAAGTTAGTAATGTTATGAGTACAACTCCCATCGGCTGTCGACGTCAGGATACGATTTGAGAGCACTAGTGAGCTCAAAAGTGGTACAGCTTTGACTGCATGCTGACAGTGAATTCAGAGCCATTCAGTGACTAACTAACTTGCACTACAAATATAATTTTACCAGGCTCCCGTGAAGTAGCAATGACCCCAAGAGTTTCATGATTAGCAAGGGGTAGTCTCTGTGTTTTATTTTCTTGTGTATTAGAAACACAGTTTGAGATCATTGTGAAGGGATTTCGCCAGTGGTTGCAACAGTAAACCAAGGGTCAGTTGTAGCCATGGGAATCTTGTTAGGGGAGAGAAGAAGAGGAGTTGGGTAAACAAAATATTAAACAAAGGTTCAATTAAATGTTACATGAAAGTTAGATTAAAGGTTCAATTAAATGTTAAAGTTAAATTAAATGTGATATTAAATGTTAAATAGATGTTAAATAAAGGTTAAATAAAGGTTGAATTAAAGGTTAAATAAACATTTTATAAAAAATAAACTAAGTAAACATCAATGCCTTTGTGTTGATGGTGATGGACGTTTAGATCTGAGACTTTACCTGCCACGGTGACGGAGAGCGGGAGAGTAGGAGAAAGAGAGATCGAGAATGTTTAGATCTGAGACTCAAGGGCATTTCTTTACCTGCAAGGGTGAGAGAGAGGGCAGGAGAGACAGAGAGAGTGATAGAGAAGGAGAGAGAGAGAGAGAGAGACCATTTAGAGCTGAGACTCAAGTGCAGTTCTTTACCTGCAAATCAAATCAAAGTTTATTGGTCGGGTAAAAATCGAAAGTAAATGATATAGGATGAGCCATGACTAGAATACAGTATATACACTGAGTGTACAAAACATTAAGAACCTGTGGCCACGCAGTCATGGGTGAACATGGAGTAAGGGCTAAGTACGCACCAGCGTGGGACCCCCGTGTTGAAGGTCAGCAAGTGAGAGAAGGAGGGGGAAAGAGGGAGGGGAGAGAATTTAACTTGGTTAAGCTTCTCTAGATGACATACAATGTTTCCAGACACTACCCCACACATCCTGTCTCAGACCTTATCTCCCCCATTGCAGAAGGAGGGAGTGACTGGGCACAGACATTGTGGAGACAAGTAATTGGTTAATCATGCCATCACTTCACATGGTTTGCAGTAGGTAAAGACACATTCACATATGAAGACAAAATTCTCTCTCCTGTCCTCTTCTCTTTCTGATATTCTGCATAGCAACAGGGACATGTGATAGACAAGCCTGGCTTCTCCCCTCTCTGGGCCCCAGGTGACTGAGGCCCATATGAGGGAGGAAGTGCAACTGCAAACACCAGAGTCCGAAGGGATACATTCTAATAACAAGAGTTCAACAGTTCAACCACATAAGCATGTTATGCAGATAAGACATCTTAATTATCTATGTTACCGAGCTAATTCTGATTCTTCCACCACATTCCCCTCTCAAGGGACGGAGTCCCTTCCGGAGACATCAGAAGAGTAACATGATATCTTACTAACATTTGTTGCAGAGTACATGAATTATTAAAAGAATAAAATAGAGAATCAAATCCCTTCAATGTCGAGTACCTTATTTCCATGTAAGCTTCCTCCGTTGGGAAACTGAGTTTACAACCTTTATTCTTCAAGACATACTTGCACATGTTTAATCACACAGAATAATACATTGTTGAGGAAAATACAGAAATAAGAAATGCTCCCTAAGTTACAGGAGAATCAGTGTCTAAACACAGGCCTCATCACAGCAGATAGGACAGTCATCTCTTTGAACATGCCCACAGACATAACAGATTGTAGAATTATCTGTGCAGTCTGATTCAACGTCTGGAAGAACAAGTTCCTTCCCTAGTCATGGGGATGGTGGATGGGTCGCCTCGCCCTCTTCTCTCTGGTCTTCACCCAAGGTGGGAGGGAGTCCTGCCATGGGACTGTTGCATCCTCCGTTGGAGCAGGTCCCGCCGTCATCGGTGTCAGCACGGCCGCAGCGATCAGGCAGGTCACCCCAAGGCGCCCACCAAGATGAGGGGTGTCTCCTCACGGTCCTCCCATGGCCATTTGGTCGGTGACTTACAGTGTCCCAGATCCTCCATCCTCAGGGTCTGGTGGGCAGTATGGCACCTTCCTGCAGTGGCTGGCGTGCATCCAAGTAGACCTCTCAGCTACGCGAACAGCAGTGGGGGTAATCAGCAACACCTGGTATGGTCCAATCCACCTCTGCTGGTTCCAATGCCTACGTCTCAGGTCTTTCACCACCACCCAGTCATCTGGTTGCAATTTGTGCAGGATCCCCACCAGAGGCTATGGCTCAGCTGCTTTCACCCTGGGGAAAATAGCCTTCAGAACATTGTTAAGAGCAGTACAATAACTGACCATGTCATCGTCACAGCCCATCATTGTCAACTTGTTCTCTGGGAAAGGGGAATTTGATCATTTTCATTGTTCTACCTGTCAGAACCTCGTGAGGAGCCAATAGGGCCCTTCAGGGGTTGGATGAGCCGACATAGGCATGGGAATCCCTCTTCCCATGTTGTTATTCATACAAATCACACATTTTGCACAAAATTGTCCAGCAAACACAGAAAACCCAGGTGCAAACCAAAATGTATTAACAAAATCAACTACTCTCCCCTTTGACACATGGTCTCTACCATGTGACAACGTGTTAGGACTGGTAACGTGTTAGAACGTGTTAGGACTGGTAACAAAGCAGGGCCCAGCCAGAGTTTCTACACCTGATCGTATGTACGAAGTCGTTTCCACTTCCTTGATTCAGCTGGACCTACAGAGAATTGTAAGTCAGATATATAAGTAGTTGAGAAAAAGTTAACAGGAAGTGAAACCATCTGTAACACATCTGCTGCTTTGCTGCCAAATCAGCCACTGTGTTGCACTTGGAGACAGGAGCAAAAGAGTTAGTATGAGCCAAACATTTACATACAGCTATTTCAGAAGGGAGAAGAATAGCTTTCAAAAGGTTGTCAACAAGTTTAAATTAAGAAACTGTTTCGCAGAGGACGTGAGGAACCCACACTGTTTCCACAGGGTGAAATCTGACCTTGGTTTTGATATCTTTCCAAGGAATGTGAAAGGAAACCAGAATTGTGACTCTGGTGCAACGGGAATGCTAAAAAAAAATGCATTAGCCTAATCAATACCAGAAAACCAATTAGCTGTGGCTGGGACTGCAGATAACGTAATTGGATTGGGAACCACAGGGGCAAAGACAGCATTCTTAAACTGGCCTTAATCTTGAACTAAACGCCAGTCCCCTGAGGCTTTCCTTACTGACAAGACAGGGGTATCACGGTGACTCTGGACACAGGACTAACGCTCCGTACTCTAGCAATGAAGCATGTACCGGAGTAATACCAGCAATAGCTTCTTTACTGACTGGATACTGTGCTCTGGAGGGGCGCCTGGTGTCTGTAGCAGTAACCACAAGCATTCACCAGTCCCTTCATCCAAACCCCAGGATACGCCGACTCAACTCGGTGTGATTTTGCTAGGGACACATGTGGTGCGCTATCCTCAAACATGTAGAGCTATTGCTGTGCAAACATGTAGAGCTATTGCCCCTAGAGCACAGAAATCACTGCTACAATACAGACCCTCACACTGTACTGATTCTGATGCTACACTTTCTAACAGCCATTTGTTATCATATCTCAGGTCTCTTGTCAATGGTGAAAAATGGTAGGTGCAATGTAAGTCTGCTTCAGACATGAAACTGCCCTCGTGGCCTCAATGGGTTTTAGCCATTAAGAAAACACGAGTAATACTGGGCACCTCATTATCAACGTCCCATGAATAATACCAGTCACAAAACTCAGACATCAGCATCAATTGCTCCCTCTCCTCCTCATGTATAACAGTGAGCCGTGAGGGGACACACATTACATTAATGCCTAATTTGCACAAGTGGTCCCTGCCCGTTAGATTGACCAGGCAGTGATTGGAGTAGAGAAATTGGTGTTGACATTTTTCCTCACAAAAGTAGACAGGCAGAGCTACATGTTCTCTGAATGGGAGGCCTGAAGCCCCTACAGTTTTGACTGTTTCACTAGACATGGGAGGCTTTTTCATAGCCTTTCAATTAATGGCAGACATAGCAGCCCGAGTGTCAACAAGAAATATTATTGACTCACCATTGACGCAAGCCTCCACAGTTGGCTCAATTCGAGGAAGGGTATGGCTCTGGGTTTTCTACTGGTTCTGATGATTCTCCCTGTTCTTTCCCTGTCCCCTCATCATGTCAATTCTCCTCCTCCTGTTCCTGTCCTGGATTGTACAGGGTCATCTGTGCAGGCAGCCCCGTCTGCCAGGTCACAGGTTGTCATCTGCCTCGAGGGCCCCCTTGTCAACCCCACTGTTGCTGAGGGGCCGCCTGTTTGGGTGGTCCTGGCCATTGGTAGAGTAGGTCAGGGCGTGACTGGGGGGTTAGTCTAGTTTATATTTTCTATGTGGGGTTCTAGGTTGTTTTTTCTATGTTGGGGTTTTGGTATGATTCCCAATTAGAGGCAGCTGGCTATCATTGTCTATAATTGGGGATCATACTTAAGTAGCATTTTTTCCACCTGTGGGTTATGGGATATTGTTTATGTTTAGTTGCCTGTTAGCACTACATTGTCGTCATGGTTCGTTTATTGTTTTTGGTTTTCTAAGTTTCACTTTCTAATAAAATATGTGGAACACTACGTACTGGAGGGGCGCCTGGTCCGACCATTATTACGAACAACGTGACAGGAAGTGCAACTGCCAACACCAGAGTCTGAAGGGATACATTCTAATAACAAAGAGTTCAACAGTTCAATCACATAAGCATGTTATGCAGATAAGACATCTTAATTATCTATGTTACCGAGCTAATTATGATTCTTCCGCCACACACACTTGCTGACAGAGTGAGGGTTGGAGGTAATTAGTGCTCCTCCGTATATAAGCCCTAGAGTCCAAGTCCCGAATCTCCACTGATTTCACCCCTATCTATTTTACACACAGCAATTTGTTACAATCTCATTCCTGGCCCTTCTTGATTGACGGGAAAGCTCAATTGCCTTTCCATCAATTCCTGCTTTGGCTCCTCCTCCATCGTTGTTTTCCCTCAGCTGATGATGATGCAGTCCCCTCCCAAACTGGCTTGGTAATACACAAGCTGATGAAGGCTATGATTCAAACAATGGCACTGTTCCAATAGTCCAGAAACACATCCGTCCTTCCTACCCACTTTGAGGTAATCACAGATATGAATTGGTGCAAATAATAGGATGGTTACCATGCTTACAGCTATCAAATCAATTTTAGACCTGTGATTACCTCAAGAAAACAAGGAAGGACAGATGCATTTTGAACAGGGCCAATATGTGGTGCCTGTCTGGGGAGGAAATGTGTTGGGAGATTGATTTCATTTGTCTTTATCACTGGGTTGTAGTGATGTGGAAAATGTACCATCCTTAGAAATCGACAGATAGAGATATTATTTATTTGGTAGTCTTATATAATTTATCCTCCCATCTGATTGTTTACTGCAATCCGTTCATTTGAAAAAGAAGATGCCTGTTAGATTCCCCTCCAAATGTGATCTTCCTTGTCTCCCCATATGATGTTTTCTTGAAAAGCCAGACAAAAAATGAAGTAGGTTTTAGAAATGAGAGTGTATGAGCTCAGCTGTCACGACTTCCGCCGAAGTCGGTCCCTCTCCTTGTTCGGGCGGCGTTTGGCGGTCGACTCACCGGCTTTCTAGCCACCGCCGATCCACTTTTCATTTTCCATTTGTTCTGTCTTTGTCTCATCACACCTGGCTTCACTCACCAATTACTTGTTTATTATTTAACCCTCTGTTCCCATGTTGTATTTGTGAGTGATTGTTATTTGTTACGTGGATAATTGTCAGGCGTTGCACTTTTGTTTTCGACCGTGTTTTTGGCTCTTGTATGTGTTATGTGCTGCCATTTGTTAACCGGTATTAAAGTGCACCTGTTTATTTTACTCTGCTCTCCTGCACTTGACTTCGCCTCCCATATACACGCATTACATCAGCAGACAAACAAGCATCACCTCGTAAGTAAATATGCAACTGGATGTGATTCTACGATTCAATGTTATGTTGTTTGTGATTTTGAAAAAAGGAAGAGAATAAAAGTGAATTGAAGAGAGTGACACCAGTTGTCTAAGTTTTCATACTATATATTAATAAATTAAAAGGCCAGGGTATTTGTACCGTGGCAGTTTTATCTAGCTAGACTAGACAAAAACTGAAAAGTAATAAAAGCCCAAAAACTGAAAGCAATATTTTGAGAGTAATTATTCCATAGAACATGAATTGGACAAAACAAAAGGAAGCAGTAGTCCCACTAGTGGTCCTGGCGTTACAGGTTGGCCGGTAAATCCAAAAGGAACCCCGGAAAAGAGAAAAGTAAACGGCAATGGACTAGCAATCAATTCAAATGGACTTCAACTAATAACAACAACAGATGGACTACAAATAATAATAACAGATAAGACTACAACTAATAACAACAGATGGACTACAAATAATAACAACAACAGATGGACTACAAATAATAACAACAACAGATGGACTACAAATAATAACAACAACAGATGGACTACAAATAATAATAACAGATAAGACTACAACTAATAACAAGAGATAAGACTACAACTAATAACAACAGATGGACTAGCAATCAATTCAAATGGACTACAGCTAATCACAACAGATGGACTACAACTAATAACAACAGATAAGACTACAACTAATAACAAATAAGACTACAACTAATAACAACAGATGGACTACAACTAATAACAACAGATAAGACTACAACTAATAACAAGAGATAAGACTACAACTAATAACAACAGATGGACTAGCAATCAATTCAAATGGACTTCAACCAATAACAACAACAGATGGACTACAAATAATAATAACAGATAAGACTACAACTAATAACAACAGATGGACTACAACTAATAACAACAGATGGACTACAAATAATAACAACAGGGGATAACTTTATGACATCAGATCACATCTGTGCTCCTACCGGAGGCTTACCAAGGATTCCCTTTTCATAAGATATTTCTCTCTGTACAGTAGAAACACATGTCAAACACACACACATATATATATACACACACACAAACACTAAAATAGAAGACAGTCATTTCTATCTATGTATCCTACCTTTTAGTTCACACTCCAACAACACATTTTACACAATAGTTATGACAGAATATACATTTTTGATGAGGTTGCTTGTATAACCTTTTGTACACAACTACTGTTGTGTTAAATGTGCTGTACAGTCGTGGCCAAAAGTTGAGAATGACACATATTAATTTCCACGAAGTTTGCTGCTTCAGTGTCTTTAGATATTTTTGTCAGATGTTACTATGGAATACTGAAGTATAATTACAAGCATTTCATAAGTGTCAAAGGCTTTTATTGACAATTACATGAAGTTGATGCAAAGAGTCAATATTTGCATTGTTGACCCTTCTTTTTCAAGACCTCTGCAATCCGCCCTGGCATGCTGTCAATTAACTTCTGGGCCACATCCTGACTGATGGCAGCCCATTCTTGCATAATCAATGCTTTGAGTTTGTCAGAATTTGTGGGTTTTTGCTGGTCCATTGAACCGCTCTCCTTGAAGTTCTTGATGATCCGATAAATGGTTGATTTAGGTGCAATCTTACTGGCAGAAAAATCCTTGCCTGTGAAGCCCTTTTTGTGCAAAGCAATGATGACAGCACGTGTTTCCTTGCAGGTAACCAAGGAAGAGCAATGATTCCACCACCACCCTCCTTTTGAAGCTTCCAGTCTGTTATTCGAACTCAATCAGCATGACAGAGTGATCTCCAGCCTTGTCCTCGTCAACACTCACACCTGTGTTAACGAGAGAATAACTGACATGATGTCAGCTGGTCCTTTTGTGGCAGGGCTGAAATACAGTGGAAATATTTTGGGGGGATTCAGTTCATTTGCATGGCAAAGAGGGACTTTGCAATTTATTGTAATTCATCTGATCACTCTTCATAACATTCTGGAGTATATGCAAATTGCCATCATACAAACTGAGGTAGCAGACTTTGTGAAAATTAATGTTTGTGTCATTCTCAAAACTTTTGGCCACGACTGTACATCGGTTGTATGACTTAAGGCAGGGGTGTCAAACTCATTCCACGGAGGGCCTAGTGTCTGCAGGTTTTTGGTTTTTCCTTTCAATAAAGCCCTAGACAACCAGGTGTGGGGAGTTCCTAACTAATTAGTGATGTTAATTCATCAATCAAGTACAAGGGAGGAGCGAAAACCCGCAGACACTCGGCCCCCCGTGGAATGAGTTTGACACCTGTGACTTAAGGTGTAACGAGTTGAGTTGACCTTGAGGGTATCTTCAACCACAGCGGAGTCAATTGATGAAAAGTTTCACCCAGTTCTCCTCGCATTCCTGAAAATATTCCTGCCAAGACAACTTAATTGAAAAGTTGAGGATTTGGTCGTCTCCGGGAAGAAGACTCCCAAACGATTCCATTAATCTCACAGCAGAACATCAGGTTGACTGTGTGAGCCACTGCTGTAGAGTACTGCCCATACAGAGTTACAAAGGAAATATCTTCATCTACACTACATAGTATTCCTCTCCCTCACGCTATCCATCTCCCTCCCTGTCCCCATATCCCCCCCTCTCCCTCTGTTACAGATACAGGTATCCTGTGTGTATTTCTCTCCTTTTTCCCTACTCACAGGTGGCAATCATCATTCCCTAATCAGTCGCCAATCAGTCGCTAATCAGAAGACACACCTGCTCCGTTTCCCTTACCCAATCACATCCCCTTTCCCTTGGTTTAAAAGTATCCCAATCAGTTCTCTCTGGAGATCTCGCTTTTGTTTTTGCAACTACATGTCACTTTGTCTGTTATCCTGTGAGTATTGTATTGTTATGGTGTATGACTGTTTGTTGGTGGGAAAAGGGGATAACCAGCCAAGTCGCCCATGGTACATTACCCGTAGGGAAACCGTGTCTAAATACCCTAGTTAGAACTGGGCGGACCACCCACTGTATTTCTGGTTAGTTAGTTAGCTGTTCTTAAAGCAGGCTAGACTAGCTTAGGGGTTTGTTAGAATATTGATTCTTTCTTTCCTTGGGTCCAGCTCAGCATCTTTTTCTCACACCCCATTGCCGTGTGTTTAAAATAAACCAGAATTGTTTGACGGTAGGTTTGAGTTGTCTGTGGTTTTTCGTTCTCACTGTTACTTTTTCACTGGTGTGATTTGCATGAGATATGTTACGGGTCTCGTTTCCATTCCCCCCTAGACTGCAGGGCAAAAGGGGTTCGTAACACCCTCCATCTCTCTCCCTCCAGTTCTCCATGTCCCTCCATCTCCTTTTCCCTTCCTCCCCATCTCCATTTCTCTCATTCTCTCCCCATTTCCCCCTCCCTCGTCCCATCAGACCACATTATTTTATTTCTCATGGTCTGAGTCCTTTACGTGTCTTTTGGCAAATTCCAAGAGGGCTTTCATGTGTCCTTTACTGAGGAGTGGCTTCCATCTGGCCACTCTATCATAAAGGCCTGATTGGTGGAGTGCCGCAGAGGTGGTTGTCCTTCTGGAAAGTTCTCCCATCTCCACAGAGGAACTCTGGAGCTCTGTCAGCGTGACCATCGAGTTCTTGGTCACCTCCCTGACCA
Source organism: Salvelinus namaycush (assembly GCF_016432855.1). Lineage (NCBI taxonomy): Eukaryota > Metazoa > Chordata > Actinopteri > Salmoniformes > Salmonidae > Salvelinus > Salvelinus namaycush. Next base: position 34,138,670 of record NC_052331.1, read on the forward strand.
AGGCCCTTCTCTATTGCTCAGTTTGGCTGGGTGGCCAGCTCTAGGAAGAGTCTGGATGGTTCCAAACGTCTTCCACTTAAGAATGATGGAGGCCACTGTGTTCTTGGGGACCTTCAATGCTGCAGACATTTGTTGGTACCCTTCCCCAGATCTGTGCCTCAACACAATCCTGTCTTGGAGCTCTACAGATAATTCCTTCAACCTCATGGCTTGGTTTTTGCTCTGACATGCACTGTCAACTGTGGGACCTTATATAGACAGGTTTGTGCCTTTCCAAATCATGTCCAATCAATGGAATGTACCACAGGTGGAATCCAATCAAGTTGTAGAAACATCTCAAGGATGATCAATGGAAACAAGATGCACCTGAGCTCAACTTCGAGTCTCATAGCAAAGGGTCTGAATACTAAGGTATTTTTGTTTTAAATATTTAAAGAAATTTGCAAAAAAGCTTCTTTTCACTTTGTCATTTTGGGGAATTGTGTGTAAATTGATGAGGATTTTTGAAATTTTAATCCATTTTAGAATAAGGCAGTAACATAATGTGAAATAAGGGAAGGGGTCTTAATACTTCCCGAATGCACTGTATCTTACCAAGGATCCAAAAGACTTCCCCACACTTCAGTCTAATGTGTTGTGTTGATTCTGACTGATGGTTGTGATGAGTGCTGTGTCTGTGACCTCCAGTGAGCCAAGCTGTGGCGTGAACGAGTTCACGGTGTATCCCCCTGGCCCTGTCTGGAGCCCCGGAGCCTGGGAACCAGAGGGGCCATGGGAACATCCTATCTGCATTCCTACCTGGGGAAAGGACATGAACACAGCAGCACCTCCGGGACAAATGACTTCCTCTGACTGAAACACTAAAGCCACGGATTTGGAGCAAGCGTATCCAATTAACCCCGCGACGGACCTGAGGATGATACCAAGGAGATCGACTCGTACATGCCTATCAAAGCTGAAAGCCCATTGTGCCGTCCCCAATGACACCCTATCTCTACATAGTGCACTACTGTGGGCCCTGGTGAAAAGTAGTGCACTATATAGGGAATAGGGTGCCATTTGAGACGCAACCCATCTACGAAGAATGCAGAAGGGGAGATAAAGCTTTTCACCACTCTCAAAGCCTTATTGTACAAAATTCTTCTTTCCACAGCTATTTCGAAATGTAAGATACCCCACAACAATTACTCTTGGAGGATTAGATTTCTGTTAGATTTCTGTCTATCGCATGTGATACAAATGAGATGTTATGGTGACTCCCGTATAGGTCATTCTCAGCCTCTGTATGAGTACATTAGAATGCTGCATCAGCAGCCATACTATACACATATTACCATTCTCCCTCCCATCACCCACCTCTACAGAGTCCCATCACCCACCTCTACAGAGTCCCATCACCCACCTCTACAGAGTCCCATCACCCACCTCTACAGAGTCCCATCACCCACCTCTACAGAGTCCCATCACCCACCTCTACAGAGTCTCATTCCCTCTCCCATCACCCACCTCTACAGAGTCTCATTCCCTCTCCCATCACCCACCTGCCTCTACAATCGTTCATGGCTCAAAGGTCAAAGCTGTCTAATCAATTGTGGAGGGAGAACGGTCCTGAAACCGTCCGTCTGGTTATGTGTTTGATATTCATCATAGGTTTGATGTACCCTACAGACACAAGCGAGACACCTTACAGACACAAGCGAGGAGGATTGTTCACACCAGAAGCCCACACGATCCCACTATTGAAACAAGGTGACAGTTTGAGAAGAATAGGTGAGCCATTTTTTTCCCCCCGTAATGAAATGAATATGCAGACTATGCAGTCGAGCGAGGAAAAGGAAGGATGTCCTGACTCGTCCTTGTAAATAGATTGAGGGGGAATTTTTAATACCAGCAACTGTACGATTGTGTGTAACCATAACTACCAACCATGTCGAATAGATGGAGCGGAAATATACTGGAGATAACTGATGATGTGACTATTGTCAGTGTACTGTGCATAGCAAATGGGTGACTGTTGCCATTGATAGGCATTCTCCCCTACAGTATACCTTAATGATTCTCCCGCATTCTCAAACTTACATCAGATGTCAAATGACACGCTCAAACTTGATAAAAACCACAGGAGATTAATTGTAATACTTTCAAAATGTTAATCTGTTGAAAAAAAACCAGCAAACAAGTGACATTTCCCATGTGTCACACATCAGGCTTAGCAGTAGGGTCTCTACCCATGAGAATAGCTGCCAATAACATGCCTACTTGAATCTGAATTCAACACGATAAGACACAGCATCAACATACAGAGTAGCATTACAGACACAATCCTTAGTTTGTTTCATGACAGAAACGACAGACACACCACTTGGTTCGGTATAAAGCTGAGAAATTGGGCTGGGGAATTGAAACTACTCTCAAATGTATAGATGGAGCTAATCAATGGAGTACATTATATTTTGGGGTATGATAGGGGAAGAAACATTTCTAAGCCCATGAGGCATTAACCTATATTCTTCAAGAAGCAATGGGTATAAATCATTAATATCCCAGATTGTGCCTTTAAAACTGTCACTCCAGCCTAAATAGAAAAGGGCAATTCTCCAAGGGCCAATTACAATGTGCTGCAGTAACCTTTCTGGGCCACAGCTCAGAGATATCCTGTTCCTTTTCTTTCAAGGGACACTGGGCTTTAGCTTTTATGTTTGCCCCACTCCCAGCAGCTTCATTCATTTGAGTGGTAAATCAGACTTGGAGCCCATTAAATGTCCGGGAACTAGGGGGAGAGCATACATATTTTAAACCTTAGATAAACACACCAGGGACCTCTTTACAGGAAGCAGGCACCAGCTGGCTTCTTCTCTTGTTTTACGTTGTTGGGTTATAACTAGAAATATACTTATTCCTGTTACTATATAAAGAACTTGTTGATTTACTTTTTTTAAATATATTTTTTTAAATTTAACCTTTATTTAACTAGGCAAGTCAGTTACGTTACACACAACTGTTTATGTTCTGTGTCATTGAAGGTTCAATAAGGAATGTGTATGGAAAGTTACTGAGGGAGGCGAACGGCAACAGTTTGTCTCTGATAAGGCAGGCCAGCAGCAGAACTACGGAGGAGTGAGGAATTTGGCTTGAGGTCAAGTCAACAGATGTAGTGAGAAGAAACCTCTGAGAGGGGGGAGCAGAGGGGCCCACCCCAAAGACCCTCCTACTACAGTCCTATCTCACACACACACACACTTCCACGCCAACGAAAATTCTAGAATCAGGAAGGGCCATGACTAGACCAGTGAGTGGAGCCAATTAAGTTCCTGCCTAGCAACAGGAACTTAATTGACAGGAACTTAATTTATTGGCTGTCTAGATGTGTAAGGATTTGACCCTGCCTAGTAGGAGGTTATAAATAAACACTACCGTTCAAAAGTTTGGGGTCACATAGAAATGTCCTTGTTTTTTAAAGAAAAGCATATTTTTTGTCCATTAAAATAACATCAAATTGATTAGAAATACAGTGTAGACATTGTTAATGCTGTAAATGACTATTGTAGCTGGAAATGGCAGATTTTTAATGGAATATCTACATAGATGTACAGAGGCCCATTATCAGCAACCATCACTCCTGTGATCCAATGGCACGTTGTGTTAGCTAATCCAAGTTTGTCATTTTAAAAGGCTAATTGATCATTAGAAAATCTTTTTGCAATTATGTTAGCACAGCTGAAAACTGTTGTTATGATTAAAGAAGCAATAAAACTGGCCTTCTTTAGACTAGTTGAGTATCTGGAGCATCAGCATTTGTGGGTTCAATTACATGTTCAAAATGGCCAGAAACAAATAACTTTCTTCTGAAACTCATCAGTCTATTCTTGTTCTGAGAAATGAAGGCTATTCCATGCGAGAAATTGGCAAGAAACTGAAGATCTCGTACAACGTTGTGTACTACTCCCTTCACAGAACAGCGCAAACTAGTCTAATCAAATCAAATTTTATTGGTCACATACACATGGTTAGCAGATGTTAATGCGAGTGTAGCGAAATTCTTGTGCTTCTAGTTCTGACCGTGCAGCAATATCTAACAAGTAATCTAACAATTTCACAACTACCTTATACACACAAGTGTAAAGGAATGATTAAGAATGTGTACATAAAAATATATGGATGAGCGATGGCTGAACGGCATAGGCAAGAGGCAGTAGATGGTATAGAGTACAGTATATACATATGAGTAGTGTAGGGTATGTAAACATTATATAAAGTGGCATTGTTTAAAGTGACTAGTGATACATTTATTACATCCACTTTTTTATTATTAAAGTGGCTAGAGATTTGAATCAGTATGTTGGCAGCAGCCACTCAATGTTAGTGATGGCTGTATGGCCTTGAGAAGAAGCTGTTTTTCAGTCTCTCGGTTCCAGCTTTGATGCACCTGTACTGACCTCGCCTTCTGGATGATAACGGGGTGAACAGGCAGTGGCTCGGGTGGTTGTTGTCCTTGATCTTTTTGGCCTTCCTGTGACATCGGGTGGTGTCCCGATGTCCCCCCCCACACACAAACACACATTTTGCCATGGGGTAGATTTAGCAGTTTTATAACAAATTTCCTGCAATTCTACACATTTTGCCATAGGGTGGAAGCAAATGTTTTTAATAGGATAGCTGATGACCTGGTCGGTAATTCGAGTCCCCCACCCCAACAAAAAAATTAAATATATTTATTTTGTATTATATATTTTTTTAAATCAGGCCTAAAAGTTCCGGCTTCAGTTGGGACAGAGAGGAGTCAGAAATGAGACACCACTCAACAATGACATCACTGCTGTATCCGCCTCTTCCCCAGCTAAATATGAGCACAATTCCAGACCATATTTTATGCCCCGCCTACCCAAACACGTGATTTGTTGGGGAGTTTTCTGTCTGTTTCTCCCTTTGGAAATGTCCAAGAGAAACTGACATCCACTCCTCTGTCCAAGAGAATCTGACATCCACTCCTCTGTCCAAGAGAATCTGACATCCATTGCCGTAGCTCCAACATTGTTCCAAGGTGTGTGATTTCCGAGTATGACATTTTACATGTAACATCTTGAACAATGTAATGTGGGCATTTTGCATGCCAAGTAAGGTCATCATCATCATATTGGAGGAACATATGGTGCCCAGTTAACATAAATCTCACACGCACACAAAGACACACACTAAATCTAATCTAATTTTATTGGTCACACACATATTTAGCAGATGTTATTGCGGGTGTAGCGAAATACTTGTGTTCCTAGCTCCAACAGTGCCGTAACATCTAACAATTTCACAACAATACACACAAATCTAAAAGTAAAAGAATGGAATTAAGAAATATATCAATATTAGGATGAGCATTGTTGGAAAGGCATTGACTAAAATACAGTAGAATAGAAAACAGTGTATATATATATATATGGGATGAGTAAAGCAGTATGTAAACGTTATTAAAGTGACTAGTGTTCCATTATTAAAGTGGCCAGTGATTCCATGTGTATATACAGTATATAGGGCACCAGCCTCTAAGCTAGTGATGATTATTTAACAAATCAAATCAAATTTATATAGCCCTTCTTACATCAGCTGATATATCAAAGTGCTGTACAGAAACCCAGCCTAAAACCCCAAACAGCAAGCAATGCAGGTGTAGAAGCACTCTAGAAACTCCCTAGAAAGGCCAAAACCTAGGAAGAAACCTAGAGAGGAACCAGGCTATGAGGGGTGGCCAGTCCTCTTCTGGCTGTGCCGGGTGGAGATTATAACAGAACATGGCCAAGATGTTCAAATGTTCATAAATGACCAGCATGGTCAAATAATAATAATCATAGTAGTTGTCGAGGGTGCAACAAGTCAGCACCTCAGGAGTAAATGCCAGTTGGCTTTTCATAGCCGATCATTGAGAGTATCTCTACCGCTCCTGCTGTCTCTAGAGAGTTGAAAACAGCAGGTCTGGGACAGGTAGCACATCCGGTGAACAGGTCAGGGTTCCATAGCCGCAGGCAGAACAGTTGAAACTGGAGCAGAAGCACGGCCAGGTGGACTGAGGACAGCAAGGAGTCATCATGCCAGGTAGTCCTGAGGCATGGTCCTAGGGCTCAGGTCCTCCGAGAGAGAGAAAGAAAGAGAGAATTAGAGAGAGCATACTTAAATTCACACAGGACACCGGATAAGACAGGAGAAATACTCCAGATATAACAGACTGACCCTAGCCCCCCGACACAAACTACTGCAGCATAAATACTGTAGGCTGAGACAGGAGGGGTCAGGAGACACTGTGGCCCCATCCGATGATACCCCCGGACAGGGCCAAAAAGGCAGGATATAACCCCACCCACTTTGCCAAAGCACAGCCCCCACACCACTAGAGGGATATCTCCAACCACCAACTTACCATCCTGAGACAAGGCCGAGTATAGCCTACAAAGATCTCCGCCACGGCACAACCCAAGGGGGGGCGCCAACCCAGATAGGAAGACCACGTCAGCGACTCAACCCACTCAAGTGACTTACCCCTCCTAGGGACGGCATGGAAGAGCACCAGTAAGCCAGTGACTCAGCCCCTGTAATAGGGTTAGAGGCAGAGAATCCTAGTAGAGAGGGTCTGATGGCCTTGAGATAGAAGCTGTTTTTCAGTCTCTTGGTCCCAGCTTTGATGCACCTGTACTGACCTCGCCTTCTGGATGATAACGGGGTGAACAGTCCGTGGCTCGGGTGCTTGATGTCCTTAATTATCTTTTTGGCCTTCCTTTGACATCGGGTGCTGTAGGTGTCCTGAAGGGCAGTGTGCCCAGGTGATGCGTTGGGCAGACCGCACCACCCTCTGGAGAGCCCTGTGATTGTGGGCGGTGATAGGGATGCCGTCTGGGCCAAGGAGGAGATATAAAAACAAGAAGGGAGAGAGAAGAGGATTTACATATGACTATGGCCACACTCAGACGCATGAACACGGATTAAATTGTGTATGACATAAGTAAAAAGACGGACGACCGTTTGTGCGTGCTCTGTCGAACAATCATCACCCATCACCATCGTCATTAATCTGGCAACGGATGACTCCCATTGAAAGGGAAGACATCCAGGGGAGTATTCACTAGGAGTCAAATCGAAGGAAATTGCGGAAACGGGGCGGGACTAACCTCAACTTGTCCAATAAGAAAGCTTGTTTTTGTGGCAACTTTTTCCTGCTAAACAGTTTGCTACGGTATGCACTAATGAATACCCTCCTGCTTTAGTGGGTTGCACAGCCCTTTATAAAAAGCCAACACCTTCACCTGCTCAACTCCTACAATCCAAGCACGAAGCCACGACGACCAATCCAAGCTTGACGGATGGATAGAAAAGAGCTATCCATCCAGGACCAAGACACCTACTACTACACACCTGGTACTACTGTTAGTTCTATCTAAGCCTATATCAAATGGGTATGGAGGGGTATACCCTAGCTCAAGACCAAAAATGTGAAGTAGGCCACAACAAGAGAAGTAGACTCAAATTATTCCAATCCCTTTTAGGCAGTGTGCCAATTGCTTTGAAATTGATGACTGCATCTTAACTTGGTCTTGTAAACCTTGTAATCTGATAGCCAGGGGTTAAGTTAATTGGGAATTGGGAGGTAGCAGGCCTCCTTTTTGGTGACCATTCAAAGCTGAAAGTTGTTTTATTGCTATTACAAATATATGTTGTAATAGCTGTAAGCTTAATTGTTATTTTAATTTATCCGCCCAGTAGGCTAGTGTAATTTTGGTTTCATGTCTATTGGTATGAAAATAAACAACTTGCTATTTAGAGCATTTCCCACAAGTACATGTCCTGTTTTTGGCTTCAAAGACAATAACAATTGTAGACTATAACAAATGTGCATTGTCATGCAGTGACAGAATGATAATTGAGATAATGCAAATCATTAAATTATTACTTAGTTGGGCTAACTTTTTTACTTCTTGCTGTAAAAACTGTTTTGTTAATTTTTTATTTATTTAATAACTAGGCAAGTCAGTTAAGGATCTGCCCCTTTTTTCAATTTTTGTCTAAAATGACTTCCCCAAATCTAACTGCCTGTGGCTCAGGACATGAAGCAAGGATATGCATATTCTTGGTACCATTTGAAAGGAAACACTTTGAAGTTTGTGGAAATCTGAAGGGAATGTAGGAGAATATAACACATTAGATCTGGTAGGTAGCCTAGGGGTTACAGCGTTGGACTAGTAACCGAAAGGTTGCAAGATCGAATCTCCGAGCTGACAAGGTAAAAATCTGCCGTTCTGCCCCTGAACAAGGCAGTTAACCCAACTGTTCCTAGCCCGTCATTGAAAATAAGAATTTGTTCTTAACTGACTTGCCTAGTTAAATAAAGGTAAAAAATATATAATACAAAGTAAAAAAACCACTGTTTTTTTGTGTATTTTTTTTGTACCATCATCTTTGAAATGCAAGAGAAAGGCCATAATGTATTATTCCAGCCCAGCTGCAATTTCAATTTTGGCCTAGATGGCAGCAGTGTATGTGCAAAGTTTTAGACTGATCCAATTAACCATTGTATTTCTGTTCAACATGTTGGCTCAAGACTGCCCAAATGTGCCTTATTGGTTTTCATGTTCCAAATGGTGCACTCTCCTCAAACAATAGCATGGTATTATTTCACTGTAATACCTACTGTAAATTGGACAGTACAGTTAGATTAACAAGAATTGAAGCTTTCTGCCAATATCAGATATGTCTATGTCCTGGGAAAGGTTCTTGTTACTTACAACCTCATGCTAATCACATTAGCCTATGTTAGCTCAACCGTGCCGTGGGAGACCCACCGATCCTGAAGTTTTAAGAACAAATTCTTACTTACAATGACGGCCTACTAGGGAACAGCTGCCTTGTTCAGGGGCAGAAGACAGATGTTTTACCTTTATCAGCTCAGGGATTCAATTCAGCAACCTTTCGGTTACTATCACTTAAATATACAATGAGTGCCCAGATAGCGCAGATGCTGCTAGGCAACACAATACTCAGAGATAAACTGGCCCCGGGAAAAAAGTTGTGCGGGCGGCCTCCTCCTTGGCTACTATGTTGCAATATTAATATTCTCGGAGCCGCCTTGATACAAAATGTTAAAATCTTCTCAGAGCCGCCTTGTTGATACAAAATGTTAAAATCTTCTCAGAGCCGCCTTGTTGATACAAAATGTAAAAATCTTCTCAGAGCCGCCTTGTTCGTTGATACAGTGTTTCAATATTCTCAGAATGTTTTCCTTCCCTGCGGCGAATAATGCACACGCAAATGCAAAAATGAGCAGGATGCACACATAAGGAACATCTCTGAATCAGTGTAGTATTTAGCGAGTATTCAGACCTCTCTAGCGACACATTTTCAAAAAAGCGACTAATCTAGTGACTTTTTCTGGTGTTATTGGAGACTTTTGGAGACTCTGACGTGAAAGCATGTATCGTTCTTACTCTTCTCAACGAGCAGCGGGTGCTGCCGTGGGCCCCACCCCCGTCCCAAAGCACTCACAGGCGTCCCAGTCCCTCCCAGCTGCAGTCAGAGCAGGAGATGTTCACCCCTCCGTATCCAGAATGCAAATGAATCGCGCATGCGGGAAGCCGCCGCTGGCTGATCCTGCCTTAGCTTACATTCAGGGAGGGATGTAAATCTAAAAAACTAAAACAAAAAATAAACTAAGTAACTCCACCAGTGTCTCTTTTGGGTCACTTTTGCCGGTCCCAAGCCCGGATAAAGGAGGAGGGTTGGAATTGTGACATAAAAAAAACCAAGAATCGACAGAAGAAAGTTCATTTGTAGTTGTAAACATATTTAGGGTGTTTTTACTCACTTTTTGTCTCTCCCACGACGTTATTCCTCTCTCTTACAGCGTCCATCACAATTACATGCACACGGCCAATTATGCAAATTTGGTGATGACTTTTAACTTTTATGTGGAGCCAATAGCGACTTTCCTTACTGAGGAGTTGGCAAAACTGCTCTGAATGCAGAGCAACAATTTATTTTGGTGGGAATCACACGAGACGACACTGTCATATAGTACACTGTATGCGCCGTTCCACGAGGGTGGCTTCATATAGCCAATAGCAGGCGGTGGGCAACCTTTTCCATGTGAGTGCCAATTTACAATTGATCCTAACGTCTCTAAAGATCTGCGAGCCGGTTATGACTTACATATAAGCATTGTAGGCTACTTACTCAACCGTGCCCCAAAAATGTCTAACTGGCCACAAACGGAATAATTCTAGCTACTAGACATAGACGCTGTCCATTCAGCCACACGCCACGGAGCTCCTCTATGTCTACCTGTACGGAGGCAGTGTCCATTCAGCCACACGCCACGGAGCTCCTCTATGTCTACCTGTACGGGGGCAGTGTCCATTCAGCCACACGCCACGGAGCTCCTCTATGTCTACCTGTACGGAGGCAGTGTCCATTCAGCCACACGCCACGGAGCTCCTCTATGTCTACCTGTACGGGGGCAGTGTCCATTCAGCCACACGCCACGGAGCTTCTCTATGTCTACCTGTACGGAGGCAGTGTCCATTCAGCCACACGCCACGGGAGCTCCTCTATGTCTACCTGTACGGAGGCAGTGTCCATTCAGCCACACGCCACGGAGCTCCTCTATGTCTACCTGTACGGGGGCAGTGTCCATTCAGCCACACGCCACGGAGCTCCTCTATGTCTACCTGTACGGGGGCAGTGTCCATTCAGCCACACGCCACGGAGCTCCTCTATGTCTACCTGTACGGAGGCAGTGTCCATTCAGCCACACGCCACGGAGCTCCTCTGTCTACCTGTACGGAGGCAGTGTCCATTCAGCCACACGCCACGGAGCTCCTCTATGTCTACCTGTACGGAGGCAGTGTCCATTCAGCCACACGCCACGGAGCTCCTCTATGTCTACCTGTACGGGGGCAGTGTCCATTCAGCCACACGCCACGGAGCTCCTCTGTCTACCTGTACGGGGGCAGTGTCCATTCAGCCACACGCCACGGAGCTCCTCTATGTCTACCTGTACGGAGGCAGTGTCCATTCAGCCACACGCCACGGAGCTCCTCTGTCTACCTGTACGGAGGCAGTGTCCATTCAGCCACACGCCACGGAGCTCCTCTATGTCTACCTGTACGGAGGCAGTGTCCATTCAGCCACACGCCACGGAGCTCCTCTATGTCTACCTGTACGGAGGCAGTGTCCATTCAGCCACACGCCACGGAGCTCCTCTATGTCTACCTGTACGGAGGCAGTGTCCATTCAGCCACACGCCACGGAGCTCCTCTATGTCTACCTGTACGGAGGCAGTGTCCATTCAGCCACACGCCACGGAGCTCCTCTATGTCTACCTGTACGGAGGCAGTGTTCATTCAGCCACACGCCACGGGAGCTCCTCTATGTCTACCTGTACGGAGGCAGTGTCCATTCAGCCACACGCCACGGAGCTCCTCTATGTCTACCTGTACGGAGGCAGTGTCCATTCAGCCACACGCCACGGGAGCTCCTCTATGTCTACCTGTACGGAGGCAGTGTCCATTCAGCCACACGCCACGGAGCTCCTCTGTCTACCTGTACGGGGGCAGTGTCCATTCAGCCACACGCCACGGAGCTCCTCTATGTCTACCTGTACGGGGGCAGTGTCCATTCAGCCACACGCCACGGAGCTCCTCTGTCTACCTGTACGGGGGCAGTGTCCATTCAGCCACACGCCACGGAGCTCCTCTATGTCTACCTGTACGGAGGCAGTGTCCATTCAGCCACACGCCACGGAGCTCCTCTATGCCTACCTGTACGGAGGCAGTGTCCATTCAGCCACACGCCACGGAGCTCCTCTATGTCTACCTGTACGGAGGCAGTGTCCATTCAGCCACACGCCACGGAGCTCCTCTATGTCTACCTGTACGGAGGCAGTGTTCATTCAGCCACACGCCACGGGAGCTCCTCTATGTCTACCTGTACGGAGGCAGTGTCCATTCAGCCACACGCCACGGAGCTCCTCTATGTCTACCTGTACAGAGGCAGTGTCCATGTCTACCTGTACGGGGGCAGTGTCCATTCAGTGGTGCTGAATGGCACGCGAGGCCTTAATGTGTAGATTTTCCTTTTGTATTTTACGATTTTCTTAATTCTTTGGTCGAGTTTGTCTTCATGCGTCCTTTTGTCAATTGTAGGCCTAAGTAAATCATTTTATGATGTAGGCTAGAACTACATTAAAGCTCTGGGTATGGTAAAGTCCACATTACCATATACCCAGAGTTTAGCTGACTGACGTCACTGATCTGATGCATCTACACCACCCTTCAGGTGAGCAAGACATCTGTTTGGCCAACTCCACTCCTGGACTTCACCTGGCCAATATTATAACGTGTTAATGTTGTAACTTACCTCTGTGCTGCTAGGGGTTGTTTCAATACTTGTTTCTAAATTATGACTCAACATTTATAAAAATGTATCATCTGACCAAAGATGGTCACAGACTGTGGCACTGCCAGTGATGAGATCAGATATCCAATTTCGACAACTCCACCCCCCGAGTCAATCAATCTTGGTTTGGTCAGGTCACCTTCACGTCCCATAATAACCACAGAGTGTGGCTGGTCATTTATTACACCAGTGTCATCTACATTCTTGCACATGGAACCTCTTAGAATGGCGCTGCAATGTATAGCAGCCATTTTACGGGATCCTGACCAATTCGACAATTGTTTAGTTTTTTTGCTCCATGTTCTCTGTATTGTTGGGAAGGTCTCCCATAAGTAAGCATTTCACTGTTCGTCTACCTACGCCTGTTGTTTTACGAAGCATGTGACTAACACAATTCAAGTTAACTTCATAGCGAAAACATTTTGCTGACGGAAGACGAGCGTTTCATTTTGGACAAGTGCATTAAGCCCCTTAAGTTTTGTCCGCTTTCTTGTGTTTGGCATCTAAGGAATAGGACCCAGAGACAAGGCTCGGAATTTACAGGAAGCCTGATCTGTTCTCCATCTTCGACACTACCTGGTTGTGTTCCAGTAGAAGTAGGCAAGGTTCCATTTCAGGGTGCTGTACATTTCGGGGCAGCAGTGGTTAGATCATTGGGCCAGTAAGCGAAATGTTGCTAGATCGAATCCCTGAACTGACAAGGTAAAAATCTGTCCTTCTGCCTCTGATCAAGGCAGTTAACCCACTGTTCCTAGGCCGTAATTGTAAATAAGAATTTGTTCTTAACTGACTTGCCTAGTTAAAAAAAGTAGTCTGACTCACCATGTCTTTTTCCCACCACATTTTAGACACTGGCATAGTTTTGTTGTTCTAAAGTAGCTGATATACTGAGGTATTTTATTTTACAAATCTGACTGATTACACACCCATTTTTAAACTTAAAGACTATTCTTCAAAGCCACTGTTCCATTTACCGACAGGTAATATGATGTTACTGTATTGTGTTATAAGTTCAGTTTTCATAACTATATGTAATCAGGACAAAAAAAATGGGCCCTAGTGGGGTTCAGGTCATGTGGGCAGGAAAAACCCATCTCTGCGTGGTAAAGGTAGAAGTAAACAGCAACACAATCAAGACACGTTCCTCTACCAGCTTTATGATCCATTTGCACTGTGAACACATAACATTCGCCATCATTCCTTTCATTTGCACCACACAAAAAAAACACTTGGGAGCAAAGGCTGGAATTGACTGTCTGAAATGTGAACATATCAATCCCACTGAATCATAAAGATCTTTGATATGCATCTATAAGAGAATAGCTTTTTTGATTTTCTTCAAAGTCTGTTCAGAAAGTTTGGCTCTTATATCATATATACATTTGGATCGCATGGAACATCATTCAGATGCTACAGGGCTGCATCATAGTGCCCAAAAGCAGCGCCATTGAGGACCGCCACCATTTTTAAGTAGTCAACTTGGGACTTCCTATGTCTTAAGGAAGGATTGCAAAATCCATCCAGGTCACCAGAAGGGATCAGCAAATTAATTTAGCTGGTGAGCAAACATTCCATAACTGCAGGTGGCAGTAAATCAACCTTGGCCTTGTTCAAACACACTCCAGGTGGCACTGTGTACCTTTTGTTTACCAACTCAGAAGTAGTAGATTAAGAAAATGGACTACTTCAAAATGGAGATGGCATCAATGGCACTGCCTGTGCACTTTGACACCATAATAACAGAAACAAAGAGCCCTCTATGGGCTGCCTACCTACACTCTGTCAAACTGGGTTTCAGTCATAAATGGCACCATATTCCATTCATAGTGCACTACCTTTGACCAGGGCCCTGTGTTTAGACACTGCGTAGACAAAGTAGTGCGCTATATATGGAGTAGGGTGCAATTTGAGAGGCAGCCTGGGGGGTGGTACCTTTATTAAGAAAGTAAAAACACAGGAAAATGAATCTGACAGAGGTCTCATATCCAGTGATTTTATTTTGCACCACCAGATTTCCAGAGGGCTTCTTAGCCAGCTCATGTTTCACATGGAATGTACAGGATTCATTTCACAAAGGAAATAGTACGAGAAGAGGTTTCTTCTCTCACCTCCATCTATCCATCCCCCCTCGTCCGCTCTCTCTCTCTCCATCTCGCTCTCTCTTCAACCTCGGTCTCCACAGTAAGATGCTCTGATGTTAGAAAATAGTTTTTATTTTATTTTTATTTTTTACATTAGAACTTGAAAAAACATTGGAAGCTCCAACTTCCCCTCCCCATGTCCAGAGTGACATACTGCATCTGCTGCTTGTAACTATAGAGACCAGGTAGAAGGTATGTTCCTGAAGGACTATCTGAACACGGGGGCTTTTTCTGGGAGCCCAAAGTGCTAGTAGGGTACCCAGTCTCTTCTAGAGGTAGTCCTGGTAGGGAGGAGGAAGGGGGGGGCTAGGTTTGTGGCAGGGGGTTTATAAATGCCTTGACGGGACCTGTGGAGGAAGGAGGCCGCGGTCCAGGCTCAGAACCTCAGGTGGGACTTGTGTTTCACCATGTATCTGTAGGTGGAACAGGACGAGAACAACTGGTCAGTAGGAGCTCATGCATTCTACAATGTCATCTTATTCAAATATACTGTACATCCCAACTGTGTCTAACCCCAGAGAACATTTACAGATAGATTTAGCTCCATGTATACGAGTGCTAACATTTACAATAACCCATCTACACAGAAATCTTCATTCCACTTTTTTCCCCTTCAGTAATTTCCCCCAGACATTTTATTGAAAATATATCCCAGATTAGAAGGAGGGGAGAGTACATGACAGAGGAGGTGGGTTTAATATCAACCCCATTGCGTCATGAGCATACATGTGCACAAATGTGCTTTGAAGAACACACCTGTCGAGGGTCTCCCAGAACTTCAGAAATATGGGCCGGTCGAGATGGCGCTTGTGGTGGCTCAGCTCCAACACGGTGACATCCCACTTCTGAACGTTGGGATCCATCTTCTGCTCGTCATACTTCAGATGAAAGGCTCTTACTGCAGGGCGACCACAACCACACACGGTTAATTAGGTAGGACCAATACTAGTTGAGACTTGCGTTGTACAGGTTAGCTTGCAAATATGCATTAACCTAAGTCCAGTTCATTGAACAGGTATAACAGGTTGGGAGCCAAAGACCCGTATGGGTGGCACTTTAACTGGGTAACCATACTAATTACCAGTAGTTACCTGCAACAAGAAATTCAATTACCTTGTCAAAAATGCTACCCGTGTGTATAACAGCAAGAGAAATGGGAGGAATCTCACTTTTAGCAAAAATGTCCACAGGAGATCCGTCAGGCAACAGCCAAGGCCAACCTTTGAACTGCCAGGCAGGGCCCTGCACGAACACAGCCACCACACGATCCCTGCACAACACAAAGTCAATATCAACTTTCTAACCCTGGCAGACATTCTGATTGCAGATTGCGGGTGAATTTTTGGGCGGTGGACAACCGAGCGTTGGGCCAGTGACCGAAAGGTTGCAGATTCGCATCCCCGAGCTGACTAGGTGAAAAAAATCTGTCGATGGGCTCGAGCAAGGCACTTAACCCTAATTGCTCCAGGGTCGTAGTTGATAACGGCAGACCCTGGCCATGACCCAACTCACCAAAAAGGCGCCTAATATGCAAATTAGAAATTAGAATTTTGAAATATGCAAAACAAACTAAAAACATATCCAATTCACACATGCGTAGTAACACACACTTGCACATGTGTGAAATAGAACAAATATAAGCACCCACCAAATTAAACTGTGGTTTGAGCCATGAATGCTGATCGGCTGACAGCCATGGTATATCAGACCGTATACCATGGGTATGAAAAAAACATTTATTTTTACTGCTCTAATTACATTGGTAACCAGTTGATTATAGCAATAAGGCACCTCAGGGTTATATTTAATTATAAGCACAAACCCAATAGACAAATAATACAACATGTCACTGTACTGAATGTGTGTAGTCCAGTAAAATGGCAGTACGCATTGTAAGCCAGATTTAGAGGAAAGTCATTTGTAAACTTTTGAGGAGCTGGTTGCTAAAGTGGTGTAGCAGTATGTGGATGTAGGGTACTTTCATGTACAGCCAAGCATTACAACAATGTTGTCAGGTACTGTCGATCATATAAACTCAGCAAAAAAAGAAAAGTCCCTTTTCAGGACCCTGTCTTTCAAAGATAATTCATAAAAATCCAATTAAATTCACAGATCTTCATTGTAAAGGGTTTAAACACTGTTTCCCATGCTTGTTCAATGAACCATAAACAATTAATGAACATGCACCTGTGGAACGGTCGTTAAGACACTAAACGCTTACAGACGGTAGGCAATTAAGGTCACAGTTATGACACTAGAGAGGCCTTTCTACGGACTCCAAAAGAAAGATGCCCAGGGTCCCTGCTCATCTGCGCGAACGTGCCTTAGGCATGCTGCAAGGAGGCATGAGGACTGCAGATGTGGCCAGGGCAATAAATTGCATTGTCCGTACTATGAGACACCTAAGACAGCGCTACAGGGAGACAGGACGGACAGCTGATCGTCCTCGCAGTGGCGGACCACGCATAACACCTGCACAGGATCGGTACATCCGAACATCACACCTGCGGGACAGGTACAGGATGGCAACCACTGCCCGAGTGACACCAGGAACGCACAATCCCTCCATCAGTGCTCAGACTCTCCGCAATAGGCTGAGAGATGTTGGACTGAGGGCTTGTAGGCCTGTTGTAAGGCAGGTCCTCACCAGACATCACCGGCAACAACGTCGCCTATGGGCAGAAATCCACTGTCGCTGGAGCAGACAGGACTAGCAAAAAGTGCTCTTCACTGACGAGTCACGGTTTTGTCTCACCAGGGGTGATGGTCGGATTCGCTTTTATCGTCGAAGGAATGAGCGTTACACCCGAGGCCTGTACTCTGGAGCGGGATCGATTTGGAAGTGGAGGGTCCGTCATGGTCTGGGGAAGTGTGTCACAGCATCATCGGACTGAGCTTATTGTCATTGCAGGCAATCTCAACGCTGTGCATTAAAGGGAAGATATCCTCCTCCCTCATGTGGTACCCGTGTCCTGCAGGCTCATCCTGACATGACCCTCCAGCATGACAATGCCACCAGCCATACTGCTCGTTCTGTGTGTGATTTCCTGCAAGACAGGAATGTCAGTGTTCTGCCATGGCCAGCGAAGAGCCCAGATCTCAATGCCATTGAGCATGTCTGGGACCTGTTGGATCGGAGGGTGAGGGCTAGGGCCATTCCCATCAGAAAAGTCTGGGAACTTGCAGGCGCCTTGGTGGGAGAGTGGGGTAACATTTCACAGCAAAAACAGGCACATCTGGTGCAGTCCATGAGGAGGAGATGCACTGCAGTACTTAATGCAACTGGTGGCCACACCAGATACTGACTGTTACTTTTGATTTTGACCCCTCCCCCTTTGTTCAGGGACACATTATTCCATTTGTTAGTCACATGTCTGTGGAACTTGTTCAGTTAATGTCTCAGTTGTTAAATCTCATGTTAACACAAATTTGCTGAAAAGAAACGCAGTTGACAGTGAGAGGACGTTTCTTTTTTTTTCTCCTGAGTTTAGTACCATGTACATACTGTAAAATACCATCACTTATCGGCAAGTATTACCATGTGGCAATTTTTTGGGGACTAAGAACCATGGGTCGCATTAAAATTGGCACAGGCCACATCTGGCCCAGGGGCCTTAAGTTTGAGACTCCCGGTGCACGGCTACTCAAACAAGACAAGCTGCCTACTGCGGCTGCTTGCTTCCAGTTCTCAGGCCACAAGACACCAAGCCCCTCAAGCAGGCAAGCACACAGCTCGTCCATGCTCTTTATTCTCTCAGCATGCTGTCGAATTCATGCACTCAACATATTCTTCCAAAACAAAAACGATGCTGCTTTCCACGTTGCTTCTAAATATGAGTCCACATGTTCTCTATTATAGTATTAGTTTGTGCATCTTGCTCTATGCAAAACATAGGTTAGTTAAAGGAAGCTGGTATGTGCCTAAAATAATGTTAAATCGCTAACTAAATGCCATTTAGCTAAATGTCCTAGCTAGGGCAAAGAAAACGTTAGCTCTAATACAGGTTGGTACCAGTGATGTAGATGAGCATGTTTGTGCAACAGCAGTTCTGAATCTTTATTCAAATGTGATTAGGGTCCCCTGGGAAACACTGACCAACACTTTGGTTCCTACCCTGACATAACTCCTACCTGGCTTTTTCCATTTGTTGTCATGCCAAATACCAACCATAGAATAATCATTATATTTCTATTACTCAAACAGTTCACAAGTCAAATAGCAATATTTGGTAGAAAAATTGCAATTAGATTTTTTGCTCAAATCGTGCAACCCTACTAACAACCTGGTATCATTACCAGTATATGCAAACATTTTGTGGATATGGCACAGAAAGTAAAATGGATACCTTCAAAATATGTGCTTCAAAAGTAAGTATAATTCATATAGGCCCAAAGTAGGCAATATCTCAATCAACTAGAAACATCTATTTCTCTGGTGCTCCTACATTTGTGTGGTGCTCCTAACTTTTCTAAGTTAGGAGCACCAGTGCTACTAATGACATTTTTTAATTTAGAGCCCTGTGTAGTCCTGTACAGTCCTGGTGACTCAGTCCTACTGAGTACAATGCATGTGTGGACGATAATGAACCGTCATGTACGGTCCTGGTGACGATACAGAGTGGAACATATGTATGGAAGATGACAAATGATCATGTCTGGTGACTCACC
This sequence comes from Salvelinus namaycush, assembly GCF_016432855.1. Classification (NCBI taxonomy): domain Eukaryota; kingdom Metazoa; phylum Chordata; class Actinopteri; order Salmoniformes; family Salmonidae; genus Salvelinus; species Salvelinus namaycush. The sequence continues at coordinate 34,157,908 of NC_052331.1, forward strand.
AGTCCTGCGGTGCTAGTTTGAGGGGCTGGTCAATAACCCTATAGGGCACAGTGACGCTGAGCGTTGCCCCACCGGGCTGAATCTGGTCCTTACGTCTCTGGAGCAGCACCTCGTTGTCCCGCTGGATGCCCTGCTTCTTCTTCTCCTCTGGCGTCACAAACCTGACAGACAGAGGGAGGGAGGGGCAATGAAAAAATAAACATGTTGGTTAATATGAATTCAGTATGAGAGGACGTCAGAAAGCAGGAATTACGGATTCCTGAGAAATCTTATCACTGACGCATGTATAACCAAGTTCAAGGATGCATTACTGTTATCAACTGTTCTTCAGAAAGGGGGGCAAAGCTAAAAATAAGTATTTTTTGGGACGATGAAGGTGACAGAGCTTTATGGATATACGCAAATCTCAAAGGCATTATAAATCTAATAATGAAGTTGTGTTTTTGGAATTTATTTTATACATATGAATAATTGGTAGTAGTGGTCCCAAGAGGACAGATGTTGACAACTTGGGTGTGATAAGATCAAGTTACTAAGTAATGAAATAATGAAGTCTTATTATTCATTTCCAGCACAGATTTTATTTTTAGCCCAGTCTGAATGGTTTCCACTTGGCCGTCATTCGTTCCAGCCTCTGCCTTCAAAGCCCTCCATTGTCTCCCTAGTACGCTAACTACAAAAAAACAAGTCCCATCTTCTCCCAGTCACACTAAAGACATCCCCCGTAGGGTTGTTTTAGTTTGCCTGTTTTGAAACTTAGCAACTGCTAGCCTCTCCATACACAAAACACGGTGTACCGTGAGGTCCCTGGCAATTCGCAGCCCTAGTAGTTAACGTATCAAAAATGTCAATAAGTCATTTTTGACCAAATTTGCAGCTCCCGCTCTTTCGTTTTGTAGGGCAGTATTGGAGAACCAGTTTCTTGACCTAATTATGTTTATTCTCTTTGACGATAAAGGCCAATAATAAGCGCTCATTTTCTTTTACCAAAAGTAATTCCCACCCCCTATTAAAACACCCTGTTTTTAAATGTAACCGGACACTATGACCTCAGGCAACAGGCTGGCTTAGTAGCCAACAGCTATGTGCAGCAATGTTTAGAAGGAGCTGTCATGTATTCGCAGAGCAGGGGGTGGGTAGCTAGACCCTGTGTTCTGCCGTCAGAACCCTGGTTATAGCTCTCCCTCCACCTCCATGCTGCTCATCCACACAGCCGGAGCCACCGCCATCTTATGACGTCCAGTGATTTATGACGCCAATTAAACTGCAAAATAGCAATTACTCCACTCATGTGCGTCTGTGTGTGTGTACGCACCTTCAATGAACACGCCGGTGTATTTCACCTTCGTGAGGTGTGGAGGTGGCGAACAATGGCATTGCAGAGGGTTTCATTGTTTAAGCCTCAGTCGTGAAGTACTGTTATTAATCAAATAAGAATGTGTATTTTTCTTGGCTAAAACTCAACTTAATGTCATGTACCTTAAACTTTTACCACTTAGACAAATGCTTGTGCACATTTCAACAGATAGGGGTTTGACTGAGTCAAACACCTGCTTCCTATTTAGCACTTTATGCTCGATGTATTTGTACAAAGCAGAAGACAATTCAAATTATTAATAATGACCAACACCCAGCACCACAAATAGTTGCATAAATACTGTGCGTGTATTGATGATGACTTACCAGGGTTGAACACCAAAAGGATTTATCAACGTTTTTCCCTGTAGACACACACACAATACTTACTTGAGGTCCTGCAGGAGGTCCTTGGCATTGAGCATGGTGATGAGGGATGTGGTGGCCGCTGGGATGATGACGATGGGAGTCCTAGAGCCTGCAATGAAACAGGACCACAATATGCATAAGTTCATATATTTCCATTTAACAACATTCATCAATAACACACACACACACACACGTAGCAGTACTTACCCTTCTTTTGATTTGGTGGGGGTCTGGCTTGGGAAACTGCAGGGAGGAGGAGACAACATATGAAATGTGTTAGAGGACACAGCTCTGGCTTCTATTCAGCTTTCAACAGAAAGCCATAGACCAGGTAAAGCCAATGCACTGCTTTAGTGAGCCAATTTCTAAAAAAAACCTTCATGGCGTTGGCTTACTGAAGACACATTATCAAACCAATGTACTGCTGTCCTGTTTACCGATTTCAGTTTCACTTGTTCGTTCCGAGACACGACCTATAGCTATTTTTTTTTGTCTCCGTGTGTTTAGAGGCTTGGATACAATGAGTAGCGAGCAGCTGCTTTAGTATGTTTCCTGTATTTCACTATAGCAAAGCAGCTCTTACTATAGTTTATTGTATAGTTAAAGGGCCCGTATTCACAAAGAGTCTCAGATTATGAGCGCTGATCTAGGATCAGGTCACCAACTGTTCATATAATTACATTCATTCTTCTCTGAAAGGCAAAACTGATCCTATATAAGCACTCCAACTCTGAGACTCTGAATATAGGCCCAGATCTCATCCAACAGAGCCATGTGTGTCATCGGAGGCTTCCAAACATAGATTTTCCTCTTCGGTTTTAACAGCTTGCATCTCTTTAACACCAAGAACAGACACAAAACAGCATTGATTCTGCCCAAGATACATTTATGCTGGTTGTTGCCTTGATTATTAATATATTTTGTGACAGAGTTGAGACACGGTTGCATTAATGCAAAACAGTAAAAAAAAAAAAACTAATTAGCAAAAAAGGACATTGAAATGTGTGGTTCACAAAACAAATTAAAAAGTTGTCATTAAAGGGACATAACACTCAATGTTTCCGATTGTTTCATAACTCAAAAGCGATCCTCTTGAGTTAAGTCCACAACCCAGGCCATGTTTGAACATGATGCAGTTATATGCCACTATCCAAAATGAATGGAAAGGATAAGCACCATGTAATTTCCAGACTAATTTTTTCGGGATTAGAGACAGCTGGGTCTACACATTCAATGGCGTGAGATGTGGACACATCTTGAAGTTAGACTGTATAGTCACATTGAATTCCTTCCTGTTTTCAGACTAGAAAAAGTAACAACCCTTTTAAACTAATGTGTTGTGTAATGTGGTGAGTTCCTTAAAGCTGAATTTCAGCATTCCTTCCTCCAGGCCAGTGTTTGTGACATCTGCTACTTTATCAAACTGAGCTCATCTATTAATCTACATCAGCGGTGCGGTGGAAAATGTGTCACATTCTGGCTGTCAGGCTATCGCTCACAACATGGACGGATGTCACACACACACACCGAACGTGACTTTTCCTCCACACAGCCACGCCGAATGTCAGAACTGGATAGCAGAACAAACTTGCGATCAAGGGCCTGAGCGGTGACCTCGAGCTTCGGACCTCATGTCTGCTCTGCACTTCCCCCATAAATGATTTGGGTGGAAACAATGACGGACGCTTGATGACAGCTGCCAAACACTGGTCTGACGGCGCTCCTTGGAGGACTTTGGCTTTTGGTGAAGGTGTGCAACCTTGAAGCAATTGACAGTTGTCCAAAGAAAGGTTTTGAAAAGAGTATCCAAAGACAGGGGTTAAAGCAACAACAAAAATCCCAAGACTGAAACTTATGTCGATCTCAGATCGATTGTCTGGGGCCAAGTTACTCTCCACGTTCATGTAAGAAAGTAATGACAATCATGCTTTTAGGGAAAGATGATAATTCTGTACATGTATTAAACTGCAAGTTTGACCAATTTCAGTCCCCTTGTTTAGGGGGGGGGGGGGGTCGGGCCCGGGATAATTTTTACGTAGGAGGACTGGTGACTTTTTATAAAGGACATTCTACTCAAATTAATAAATATTATGCTGACACCATCTAAATTATAATTTCCACCTCCAGAAATGGTCCAAATAACATTAGTAAAAAAAACAACATTATTTTAACATACTGGAAATAGCCTACGCATGGTCTAAATTATCAGATGTGCTATTAGCAATAAGCAACAACACCTGTATCCCAACTGATTAAGCAGTGGCTATAAAATGTACAAGGACAAACCCCATGCTAAAGACTATCGGCATTAACCCCATTGGACACAATTGTTATGATTCAAAATTAGTATTTTATTATGATTATATAAATAATTATCCACTCAAACATTTATTACAAAGTAAATATATTTCATAGAACAGACATGCTTCTGTCTGTATTAGGCTATCCCCCCCACTCGATTTGCTCTCTGGGCCCACCGGGAAGGCGGGGTTTGTACCTTCAGACATGAAGTGGTTCAAAATGGTAACAGCTGGCCTTCCCGGCACGCAAGGCAGCTGAATCAGGTGCACCTACCACCAACAGCCAGAGACCCCAATTTTTTTTGCGGCGTTATCGTACATTTTTTATTTATTTTTTAATGTTTGGCAATCGAATAGGAAAGCAATCGACCGGTTTGTGACCACTACTCTAGAAAGTTGAGTGAAGTTCAAACTCGTGTTTCTCTCCGTGGGCTGATATATTTCTTCTGCGAGGCAGTCCCAGGGGAGGCTACTGCTTAGAGGGAACATTGAGTACAGGGCATGCAGGCCAGCCCATTAACAATGTTCTCCATTCAACCAATAAAGAGAGGGCTTTGAATCACACACCATGTTATGAGTCCAGCGTGACAACATGGTGTGCAGGGTTTCATTCCAGCCCAGCACCAAAACTTACTTTCTGGACCACGGTTGGTGGTGACCACTGAAATAGGAGTTTTGAATGACTTGTAAAGCCGTCTCTACGAAGGCCTACTTTAAACACGTCGTTTTCATTTGATCTACTTTGGTGCTGCTAGATACAGACCTGGTCTGGGGACGGGCTGCAGGGCTGGTGTCTGGGCCTTCCTGGCAGACGCTCCCTCCTGAAACACAAACACACTGGTCAAGCTGCAGCTAGGACTGGCACAGTATAACCAACGGTACCAGATGAAGACCGTCATGAAAATAAAATAAACATGAAATCTGTCCCGGTACCCCCTGTATATAGCCTTGTTATGGCTATTTAATTGTGTAACAAATAAAAACAAAAGTTTTTTTTTTTTTTTTTTTGCAACACCCAAATCTAACTACCTGTAGCTAAGGACCTAAAGCAAGGATATGCATATTATTGATACTATTTGAAAAGGAAACACTGAAGTTTGTGGAAATGTGACATTAATGTAGGAGAATATAACACAGATGTGGTAAAAGATAAAAAACATGCATTATTTATTTTTTATTCCATCATCTTTGAAATGCAAGAGAAAGGCCATACTTTCAGATAGGAGTCTAGGTGTAATATAGATTTTGGCCAGCAGATGGAGGCAGTGTGCAAAGTTTCAGACTGATCCAGTGAAGCATTACATTACTGCAAAATATTTTGTATCAAGTCTGCCAGGAGTTTTTCCAAATGTGCCGAATTGGTCAATTGATACATTTAAGTACATAACTATAGAGAACATACCAAAATGATATGGTAATAAAAAATGTAAGTAGACACTCCCAGGAATGTCATACATGATGGATCATTAGTTTATACACTAACTTCCACACATCTAGAAAACTATGGTACATTTTTATCTCTAGGACCCTCAGGATGACAAATCAGAGCAAGATTACTGAATGTAAGTACATTATTTACCTTCAGAGGTGAATGTATCAAATAAAATTGTATTAGTCACATGCGCCAAATACAACTGGTGTAGACCTTAGTGAAATCCTTACTTATGAGCCCCTAACCAACAAAACAGTTAAAAAAATTCAGACAAGAATAAGAAATAAAAGTAACAAGTAATTAAAGAGCAGCAGTAAAATGACAAAAGCGAGACTATATGGGGGGGTACCGGTACAGAGTCAGTGTGGGGCACCGGTTAGTTGAGGTAATATGTACATGCAGGTAGAGTTATTAAAGTGACTATGCATAGATAACAGAGCAGCAGCAGTGTAAAAGAGAGGGGGCAAGGCAAATAGTCTGGATAGCCATTTGATTAGGTGTTCAGGAGTCTTATGGCTTGGGGGTAGAAGCTGTTTAGAAACCTCTTGGACATAGACTTGGCGCTCCGGTACCGCTTGCCGTGCGGTAGCAGAGAGAACAGTCTATGACTAGGGTGGCTGGAGTCTGACAATTCTTAGGGCCTTGCTGACACCGCCTGGTATAGAGATCCTGGATGGCAGGAAGCTTGGCCCCAGTGATGTGCTGGGCCGTTCGCACTACCCTCTAGTGCCTTGCGGTCGTAGGCCGAGCAGTTGCCATGGCAGGCAGTGATGCAACCAAATCAAGATGCTCTCGATGGTGTAGCTGTAGAAACTTTAGAGGATCTGAGGACCCATGCCAAATCTTCTCAGTCTTCTGGGGAATAGGCTTTGTCGTGCCCTCTTCACAAATGTCTTGGTGTGCTTGGACCATGTTTGTTTGTTGGTGATGTGGACACCAAGGAATTTGAAGCTCTCAACCTGCTCCACTACAGCCTCGTCAATAAGAATGGGGGCGTGCTTGGTCCTCTTTCTCCTGTAGTCCACAATCATCTCCTTTGTCTTGATCACGTTGAGGGAGAGGTTGTTGTCCTGGCACCACACGGTAAGGTCTCTGACCTCCCTATAGGCTAGTTCGTTGTTGTCGGTGATCAGGCCTACCACCATTGTGTCATCGGCAAACTTAATGGTGTTGGAGTTGTGCAGTCATGAGTGAACAGGGAGTACAGGAGGGGACTGAACACGCACCCCTGAGGGGACCCTGTGTTGAGGATCAGCGTGGTGGATGTGTTGTTACCTACCCTTACCACCTGGGGGCGGCCCATCAGGAAGTCCAGGATCCAGTTGCAGAGGGAGGTGTTAATTCCCAGGGTCCTCAGCTTATTGATGAGCTTGGAGGGCACAATGGTGTTGAAGGCTGAACTGTACTCAATGAATAGCATTCTCACATAGGTGTTCCTTTTGTCCAGGTGGAAAAGGGCAGTGTGGAGTGCAATATAGATTGCATCATCTGTGGATCTGTTGGGGCGGTATGCAAATTGGAGTGGGTCTAGGATTTCTGGGATAATGGTGTTGATGTGAGCCATGACCAGCCTTTCAAAGCACTTCATGGCTACAGACGTGAGTACTATGGGTCGGTAGTCATTTAGGCAGGTTACCTTAGTGTCCTTGGGCACAGGCACTATGGTGGTCTGCTTAAAACATGTTGGTATTACAGACTGACAGGTTGAAAATGTCAGACACTTGCCAGTTGGTCAGCGCATGTTCGCATTACACATCCTGGTAATCCATCTGGCCCTGCAGCCTAGTGAATGTTGACCTGTTTAAAGGTCTTAATCACATCGGCTGCAGAGAGCGTGATCACAGTCTTACGAAACAGCTGGTGCTCTCATGCATGTTTCAGTGTTCTCTCTCGGCTTCTTCCTAGGTTTTGGCCTTTCTAGGGAGTTTTTCCTAGCCACCGTGCTTCTACACCTGCATTGCTTGCTGTTTGGGGTTTTAGGCTGGGTTTCTGTACAGCACTTCGAGATATTAGCTGATGTACGAAGGGCTATATAAAATAAATTTGATTTGCCTCAAAGCGAGCATAGTGGGGACGACATCATTGATGCACTTATTGATGAAGCCAATGACTGATGTGGTGCACTCCTCAATGCCATCGGAGTTGCCATGCAGTAAAGTCCCCGGCTACTAGGAGCGCCGCCTCTGGGTGAGCTGTGATAAGTTTGTTGTGCACTCAAACAATTGCATGGTATTTTTTCACTGTAACAGCTACTGTTAATTGGAAACTGCAGTTAGATTAACAAGAATTTACGCTTTCTGCCCATATAAGACAGTTGGCTGTTGTATACAACGTCATTCTAGTCACATTAGCAACAACCATCCTGGTTTAGGGACACCCATCCCGTAGAGGTTAAGGGCTTGTAAGTAAGCATTTCACATGAGTCTCCACCGGTTGTATTCGGCGCATGTGACAAAGGGGGAAAAAAGGTTAAAAACAGTTGACTGACGACGGGACGGCCTGACATTCCTGCGGTTGAGTGTTTCTGCGGATATATGGACTCTTAACTTCACTAGGGTAAGGGGCAGCATTCGGAATTTTGGATGAAAAGCATGCCCAAATTAACCTGCCTGCTACTCAGCCATAAAAGCTAGAATACGTAGATAATTTGTAGATTTGGATAGAAAACACTATGAAGTTTCTAAAACTGTTTGAATGATGTCTGAGTATAACAGAACTCATATGGCAGGCAAAAACCTGAGAAAAAATCCAACCAGGAAGTGGGAAATCTGAGGTTTGTAGTTTTTCAAGTCATTGACTATCGAATAGTGTCTATGGGGTCATATTGCACTTCCTAAGGCTTCCACTAGATGTCAACAGTCTTTCGAACCTTGTGTGATGCTTCTACTGTGACGGAGGGGGGAATGGGAGCTGAATGAGTCAGAAGTCTACCAGAGTGGCATGCGCTGATCACGCGCTCTCACGTGAGAGTTAGCTTGCGTTCCATTGCATTTCTACAGACAAAAGGAATTCTCCGGTTGGAACATTATTGAAGATTTATGATAAAAACAGCCTAAAGATTGATTCTATACTTCGTTTGACATGTTTCTACGAACTGTAATATGACTTTCCGTCTGAACGAAAGGAGTGGGTGTATGGAAAGCCAATCAGCTAATTGTGCAGATTTGCTGCCACTCAAGACCTTTGTGTGGCTGATTGGGCTGCACGACGAGTCGATAAGTCGGCGACCAGTGCACCGTTGTATCTACATGCCTGCTGTGGGGGCATTTTTTATTAAACCTTACTAATGCTTTTGTACTAAAATATCCATCTTTAAGCATAGGCATTGGGCTTGAGTTTGTTAAATAAACTAAAAGATAGAAAAGTGTGTGTGCGCATTAACAGAGGCCTGTTCTAACTGTTCTGTGTGTGTGTGTGTGTAGAAAGACCCCATGATGTCTGAGAGCTTAGCCAAGACTTGACAGAAACTGACCGGTCCCTCTTAAGATAACTGGAGACAGAGTAAAGGTTATATCCTGCACAACAGTGATAAAGCTGTTGTTCTGTTCGGAGCCCGTTTCTGGGAAAAAGGTTCATCCTGTGTGACTAGTAGACCAATACATCTGGGCCGACAATCAAAAGCACTAGTTTGACCAACTTGGGGGAACCGTTGAGCTACTGATAGAGGAAGTATGAAGTTTGCGACAGACTGAGGCAACCTTTTTTCCCCTTACACAAACATACATCAATCAAGTTTATTTTATATAGCCCTTCGTGCATCAGCTAATAACTCGAAGTGCTGTACAGAAGGGCCACGTGTCTTACAGATTCTTGCATGGGGTAGCTTGACTATATAAATGATCCTGTACTCTTTGTACAGCAGGCTCTCACTCCATTTCACCTGCGTGAAATATGACCAGCCTCATTATAATACATTTTTTAATTAAAAGTAATACCTTGATTAATACCTTCATTATTAGTTAAAAAGGTAGAATTTCCACCACACTTCCGTCCTGCTTCCTATTGGGTATCAAGGTCGTGTTGCTGGCGGTAGCTAACGTGGCAATTTCCCACCCCTCCCTCATATGATTTTATTTAAAGTAGGACAGCAGCCTAAACAAATGAATAATATTGATAACCATCTAGATGTTACCTTGATACATATACAGTCTACTAGTCAATGGGGAGGACACAGTGCCCTTCGCTCCCGCTTGACATGCACTTACTGTCCAGCAACTGCGTGGGAAGTAGCTACCTAGTAGCCAATAGTCAGTCTCAGTAAGTGGACGCATACCATGCATTAAGCAACAGTACACCCAATTATTTGTGTAAAACTAAGGCCGGACAAAGTCGAATTACGGTTTAACGGATGCCCCGCCTTAAATTGTATTAAAAAATACAAATATATATATATATATATATATATATGCGGTGGCAATATATGCAGAGCTTTGTTTATAATGCACTGTCCGCTCACCCTTGAGGCTTTCCCCAAGTTGATGCGCAAGAGACCAAACAAATGTTCCGGCCTCGGATTGGACAGTGAAACACACACGTTCACACCTGCAGGCGACGTGCAGATGTTCATTTCTCGCCCATGTCATCATGGCTGAAGCCAGTGCAAATTCCTACTGTGTGTGTACAAGTTAAACGTGGGACGTCACTCATAAAACAGTCGGTTAAATTCATGTTTAATGCATAATTTTCAGATCCATTAGAAGCGATTAATAGACGCAACACCATTGAACCAATTGCCTGGCCAGAGAGCAGGGCATTCATGAGCAAAGACACAGTGCAAGCGGATAGTATTTGACAAAAAACTGAAGTCAAAATTATTGATGAAATTGAAGTGTCGGCTGTATGGTGATTTGCGATTCATAACTTACATTTTTCCATTACTACCAGTAATAGTAGACCAACCGATAACACCAGGACGGAACGCATGAGGTGAAGATAAGCCGGCAAGAACAGCTAGCATGTCGAGGAAAATACATCGCCAGTGGCATGCACACACCTCGTGTAGATCAGCAGCTCCACAATGATGTGATCGCATGTCTCCAAGGTGGGGGGGGTTTATGTGGCAGCCAGACGAGACAGAGGCTGCGGTGAGCAAAATTACTGGGCTCGAATTTAGTCACGCTTGCTCCATATAAAGTGATGCTTCTAATTGTGCATGTTATTAAAAAAATTATTTTATTTTGATGATTGGCTATACTCTGGCTGAATTTATGTATTTTTTCCAATGCTCCAATAATTTGGCAGACCTAACTTGATTGACCCTCTTTCTACAAGGCCTAGTCTATGAGAGGCCTAATCATATTTGTAAGAATATTTTGTTAACGGCTATAGAGATGTATTCAGGTAATGAACTCAATATGCATCAACATTTTAATTGATTACAATTATTTGTCAATCATTCTTGAATTAGATTTGTATTATTTTATTATAGTGTTCTCTATTACCCTACACATCAAAATCACAAGATTGGATTGCACAAAAAAAAAGTTAAAAATCAGGAATAACGAAACTGTCACAAGTTACACTTTCCACTGTGTTTCCTTTCTCGTGGTTATAACACTGACATCAGCATTCTTTTAGAAAAAAAGTGTAGCTTTTCTCATGGAATAATAACTCTTGAAGCTCACATTAGGCCTTAGAGCCTGCACAAGCACATAGGACAATGTAGTAAAGTACTGTTATTCCTTATCCACTTTATGTTCATATATAGACACACACATACATATATATACAGTTGAAGTTTATATACATCTCAGGTTTGTAGGCCTCCTTGCTCGCACTCTTTTTCAGTTCTGCCAACAAATGTTCTATAGGATTGAGGTCAGGGCCACTCCAATACCTTCACTGTGTGGTCCTTAAGCCATTTTGCCACAACTTTGGAAGTATACTTGGGGTCATTGTCCATTTGGAAGACCCATTTGCAACCAAGCTATAACTTCCCGACTGATTGAGATGTTGCTTCAATATATCCACAATTTTCCCTCCTCGTGATGCCATCCATCTTGTGAAGTGCACCAGTCCCTCCTGCAGCAAAGCACCCCGACAACATGATGCTGCCACTCCCGTGCTTCATGGTTGGGGTGGTGTTCTTCAGCTTGCTAGCCTAACCCCTTTTCCTCCAAACAGATGGTCATTATGGCCAAACAGTTCCATTTTTGTTTCATCAGACCAGAGGATATTTCTCCAAAAAGTATGATCTTTGTACCCATTTTCAGTTGCAAACCGTAGTCTGGCTTTTTTTAATGGTGGTTTTGGAGCAGTGGCTTCTTCCTTGCCGAGGAGCCTTTCAGGTTGTGTCGATATAGGACTCGTTTTACTGTGGATATAGATACTTTTGTACCCGTTTTCTCCAGCATCTTTACAAGGTCCTTTGCTGTTGTTCTGGGATTGAGATGCACTTTTCGCACCACAGTGCGTTCATCTCTAGGAGACAGAACGTGTCTCCTTCCTGAGCGGTATGACGGCTGCATGGTCCCATGGTGTTTATACTTGCATACTATTGTTTGTACAGATGAACGTGGTACCTTCAGGCGTTTGGAAATTGCTCCCAAGGATGAACCAGACTTGTGGAGGTCTACAATTAGTTCTGAGGTCTTGGCTGATTTCTTTTGATTTTCCCATTTTGTCAAGCAAAGAGGCTCCGAGTTTGAAGGTAGGCCTTGAAATACATCCACAGGTACACCTATTGACTCAACTGATGTCAATTAGCCTATCAGAAGCTTCTAAAGCCATGACATCCTTTTCTGGAATTTTCCAAGCTGTTTAAAGGCACAGTCAACTTAGTGTATGTATGTAAACTTCTGACCCACTGGAATTGTGATACAGTGAATTATAAGTGAAATAATCTGTCTCAATTATTGGGAAAATGACTTGTCATGCACAAAGTAGATGTCCTAACCGACTTGCCAAAACTAGTTTGTTAACTTGCTACGGCTAGACGTTCCGCTAGCGGAACATCGACAACATCCGGTGAAATTGCAGAGCGCGAAATTCAAATTAAATTATAAATATTTAACTTTCATAAAATCACATGTGCAATACATCAAAATAACCGACGTGTCAGATTTCATAAAGGCTTTACGGCAAAAGCAAACCATGCGATTATCTGAGGACAGCGCCCCAGCATACAAATGCATGACAAACATATTTCAACCAGGGAGGTGTGACACGAAAGTCAGAAATAACGATATAATTCATGCCTTACCTTTGAAGATCTTCTGTTGGCACTCCAAAATGTCCCAGAAACATCACAAATGGTCATTTTGTTCGATAAATTCCTTCTTTATATCCCCAAAATGTGCATTTATTTGGCGTGTTTGATTCAGAAAAACACCGGTTCCAACTCACCCAACATGACTACAAATGATCTAATAAGTTACCTGTTACTTGGTCCAAAGATTTCAAACAACTTTCCTAACCCAACCTTGGGTATCCTAAAATGTAAATAATCGACCAAATTTAAGACGGAATATACTGTGTTCAATAGCGGATAAAATCAACGAGCTCCAGGTCGTGAGCAACAAACAATAGAGTCCACTTGGCTTGACACTCACAATGAACAGCCCTACTTCATTTCTCAAAATAAAAACATCAACCTATTTCTAAAGACTGTTGACATCTAGTGGAAGCCATAGGAACTGCAACCAGGTGCCTCAAATATTGTTTCCCATAGAAAGCGAATTGAAAACAGTGACCTCCATTTTTTTCCCCTGGATGGTTTGTCCTCGGGGTTTCGCCTGCCAAATAAGTTCTGTTATACTCAGACATTATTTTAACAGTTTTAGAAACTTGAGTGTTTTCTATCCAAATCTACCAATTATATCCACATCCTAGCTTCTGGGCCTGAGTAACAGGCAGTTTACTTTGGGCACACTTTTCATCCGGAAGTGAAAATAGTGCCCCCTAGCCCAAAGAAGTTTTAACAATAAACTTGAGGAGTGGTTGAAAAACAAGTTCTAATGACTACAACCTAAGTGTATGTAAACTTACAACTTTAACTGTACATACACATAATTTTGCTCGCTTCACTTTTCTGGGGGGGGGGGGGGGGGGGGGGGGGGGGGGGGGAATCATTCAAACAGTGAATCAATTGTCTGGCCTAACACAGTAGCGCAATGTACGGTAGTTGAGTCAGTCTGACTGAGGTAATAAACGAAAGGGAAACAGCACTGCACACCCATCCTGTTTGCCATATTGGGCTGCAGCTATACACTTCTCCGAACAATGGCTGTCTGGTATTGTGACGCAATAATTTCCATGTAATATAGAATGTTCATTCAAATGATAACGAATAAGGCTCATGCAATGAAATAAAACATTTGTAATGTTAGTTTAGTTTAAATCAACTAAAAACATTGGACAGACTTCCTGCTTTGCTCCTATGGGTACAAGATCCAACTCGACATACTGGCAGAAAGAAGGTAAGTTCCATCCAACTCATGGTCTCTAACATTCATTAGGGATGTGCAGCTTTCCCTTTCAAGATGATTGAATTACCCATCTAGATACATGGGCTCCAATACCTTTAAATTTGAAACGATTCAGTTTGAATAGAGGAAAGAATCGATGCACTAACATTTGTTGCATAAAACCATAAATTTTCCATTCTAAAATAAAATCTGCTGCTGGGGCTTCTACGAGCTGGATCTGTTTGAGTTGACTTGTGTGTGTGTGTGTGTGTGGGGTGCTATTTTAGCCTGAAAACACCACAACCGGACCCGCCATATTCCACCCCACTAGAAGCTTCTCATATCCCTCTCGCACACAGAAACCTGAAGGGGAAAGAATTGAGATATAAAGCCAGGGTGGCAGGGTGAAATAGCATTTTGTTGTGCTCCAGCGAGAACACGCTACAGTTACAATTGTCACTCCGGTAAAGGGTGGAAAAAAGGCATTTAGCCTAAGGTTTGGAGTCCCTACAAATGCTCTGGAGAAGATCAGCTATTGAGAGATTGGCTACATTTTATTTAACTAGGCAAGTCAGTTAAGAACACATTTACGACGAGACACACCACAACACTACATAGAGACATAAGACAACATGCCTTGGGAAAGGAGCACTGTAACCCTCCCCTCAAATTCTTTCACCCTCCATCGGGGGAGTAGGAATTAATAGTTCAGAAACCCTCCCCCTCTTTTAGAGCCATGGGTAGTGTGTGAGACGTGGAGCATACTAATCACCAAGCCTGCAGCTGTCTATCAGACCGTACAGAGAAAATAGCCCTGCCCCCTCAGTATCACCCCCCAGAGAGAGAGAGGGAAAGAGGAAGCGCGAGGGCAGAAAAGATAAGAGCAGTGAGACAGATGCAGAGTGCCTGAGACAACCAGAGACGTACAGAGAAAAGAACAGGCAGGTATACATTCATCCCGCATTCTGCCTAGCAACGTCGCGACTGGAGTGGAGTGCAGAGTACGGGACAACTTTGCCAAGCTCAGCAGCGGTACCGGTGATCTGCTGGATCTCATCTCTATGGCTCTGTTAGCCTCAAGTTATTAGCAACATTGAACCCGAGAGTGCATTGCTGGTGCTCCAAACACACAGTGTTCCCATGTGAGTAATATTGAACTGAAACCAACGGAGGGACGGTTCTGCGTATGGGCATGTTTGCAGTAAGAGGAATAACTGAGAAAACATTGCAGAGGAACGACGGCGTCCAAACCTGAGGACCGGATCCATAGAAGCAGTGGCCGCGTGATTGGGCCAACCACCCAGTGGGAGAAGAGCAGCGATAGAAGTGTAACTGTGCGACGGTGATGAGAGCCAAGGTGTGTTGTGGGAAGGGAGAAGAGGATATAGATAAACCTTTCAATCTAGGGGCAGCACTGGGCAGAGGCATGGGGAGGTTGTTTTACCCTGAGAGATGTGCAAAACAATCCCTCCGTCCTCCTCCGAAACGACTTGCACTGGGAACAGGTATGTCTTCTAGTCCGACATGCTCAATTCCAGCACAAACACAGCTGACAAATACTCACACGTCACTCTTCAACAACATAGTTGTAGTAAAAACTGCCAAATACACAGTTTCTGGCTTGTTTTTGTTTAGAACATATTGGTGTGTAAGTGTTTCTTTGTGTTCCTGAGGATGTTTCCATGAGGGCTTAACATTGGGCTTTTCAGCGCACGCACAAAACAACCCTTTGTCTGGGGGGGGGGCGTCTTAAGAGGGCAGCATGTAATCCAGTCGAATGCGAGAGAACCCACACCACTCCTGGGGTCTACTGGCACAAAAAGGGCAAATGGAGCATTGCTTTTACAGCAATCTAAACCAAACCTACTTAATGCCGGAGCAAAGTTTTCCTAAAAATGTCAGTCAGCTTGAGTTGTGCCAAATGTGACCACTTCCCATCTCAGTATGAATTCCTCCAATTGTCAGAGAAGCTCACCATCTAGTCCACCCACCTATAGGTGTTCACCTTAAAAAAAAAAAAGATGCTTCACAAGGAGATACGCAAATAACACTGACACGTAAATGTATGCAAAGCAATATCAAAGTCCTTTTCTCCTCATCTCCAAACAAGTACTTTTCCCAAGCAGCTTTATCAATGCCTCCAGTGTACGTGGTATACAGCAGATCAGAATAGTCTCTCTAAAGGAATAGTCGTTGCCTCAATTGACAGATGAGTTCCTACACGAACCTCATTAGTCATCTCTGACCTGACCAGAGATCTGCTCAGAATGATAAACACGTAGCCGTCTCCCAACTGCTCTTTTCTTCATCACGAAAAACAATTGATGCCAACTCGTCAGTAAGTGACAAAATCAGCCGCAGTGTAGAGTTTCATACGATACACAATTCAACCGCAGCATAGGTGTAAAAACAACTGTACTGGATCTCCAACTCTGTCAAAGACCAGACAGACAGTGTTAGGGGCGCACCCAGCCCATTTGACACTTTGCCAGTTTTACATAGTATGAATGACAGTTCCCTGCTTTCTGAGAGAGCTGTTGGTGAGACTCATTAGCCAGTCTAATCTCTAAAATGACATGCTAAACAGGGCTCATAAGCTTTGAAGAGCTGATTACACTTCTCAGAATTAATAATTAATTAGTAGATTAAGTGTTATGGTCGAGACACCAATACAAATCGCTCAGGTCACCCCACACCAAGTGTTTGATGGTTTCAGCTTGGGTGTTAACTATCAGTTACAATTATACAGCAAATAGAAATCAAACTGGATGGACATCAGAAAAAGAGGATGGCCAGGTCTAAAAACAAAATATAACTGTAGTAAAATGTTGTATGTAAAATGTATATAGTATGTATAAGCTGGAAGTAGAAGCATAAGTGTTATTGTTTGTCGTGTTTGCGGGAAATTATAAAAGGAAAATATATATATTTTAAAATGTATGTAGGTACGTACACTACCGTTCAAAAGTTTGGGGTCACTTAGAAATGTCCTTGTTTTCCATGACAACATACATGAAATGAGTTGCAAAATGAGTAGGAAATAGTCAAGACGTTGACAAGGTTATAAATAATGATTTTTTTATTGAAATAATGGGTCCTTCAAACTTTGCTTTCGTCGAAGAACCCTCCATTTGCAGCAATTACAGCCTTGTAGACCTTTAGCATTCTAGTTGTCAATTTGTTGAGGTAATCTGAAGAGATTTCACCCCATGCTTCCTGAAGCACCTCCCATAAATTGTATTGGCTTGATGGGCACTTCCTACGTAACATACGGTCAAGCTCCTCCCACAACAGCTCAATAGGGTTGAGATCCGGTGACTGTGGTGGCCACTCCATTATAGACAGAATACCAGCTGACTGCTTCTTCCCTAAATAGTTATTGCATAGTTTGGAGCTGTGCTTTGGGTCATTGTACTGTTGTAGGAGGCAATTGGCTCCAATTAAGCGCCGTCCACAGGGTATTGGATGGCGTTGCAAAATTAAGTGATAGCCTTCCTTCTTCAAGATCCCTTTGACCCTGTACAAATCCCCCACTTTACCACCACCAAAGCATCACAGATGGCGTCAAACACTCCTCCAGCATATTTTCAGTTTTTCTGCATGTCACGAATGTTCTTCTTTGTGATCCGAAGACCTCAAACTTAGTTTTGTCTATCCGTAACACTTTTTACAATCTTCCTCTGTCCAGTGTCTGTTCTTTTGCACATCTTAAATATTTTCTTTATATTGGCCGGTTTTTTTCAACTCTGCCTAGAAGGCCAGCATCCTGGAGTCGCCTCTTCATTGTTGCCGTTGCGACTGGTGTTTTGCGGGTACTATATAATGAAGCTGCCAGTTGAGGACTTGTGAGGTGTCTGTTCCTCAAACAAGACACTAATGTACGTGTCCTCTTGCTCAGTTGTGCTAGTTAGAGCCAGTTAGCGCTGTTCTGTGAAGGGAATAGTACACAGCGTTGTACGAGATGTTCAGTTTCTCGCATGGAATAGACTTAATTTCTCAGAACAAGAAACTTTTGAAACTCGTCAGTCTAAAGTACTTTATTTTTGGCCATTTGAGCCTGTAATCGAACCCCCAAATGCTGATGCTCCAGATACTCAACTAGTCTAAGGAATGATTTATTTCATATTTTATTTATTTCATCACATTCCCAGTGGGTAAGAAGTATACATACACTCAATTAGTATTTATTAGTATTTGGTAGCATTGCCTTTAAATTGTTTAACTTCGGTCAAACGTTTCGGGCAGCCTTCCACAATAAGTTAGTTGAACGTTGCCCATTCCTCCTGACAGAGTTGGTGTAACTGAGTCAGGTTTGTAGGCCTCCTTGCTCACACACACTTTTTCAGTTCTGCCCACACATTTTCTATGGGATTGAGGTCAGGGCTTTGTGATGGCCACTCCAATACCTTGACTTTGTTGTCCTTAAGCCATTTTGCCACAACTTTGGAAGTATGCATGGGGTCATTGTCCATTTGGAAGACCCATTTGCGACCAAGCTCTAACTTCCTGACTGATGTCTTGAGATGTTGCTTCAATATAGCCACATATTTTTCTTTCTCATCATGCCATCTATTTTGTGAAGTGCACCAGTCCCTCCTGCAGCAAAGCACCCCCACAACATGCTGCCACCCCCATGCTTCACAGTTGGGATTGTATTCTTCAGCTTGCAAGCCTCCCCCTTTTTCCTCCAAACATAACGATGGTCATTATGACCAAACAGTTTTATTTTTGTTTTTCAGACCAAATGACAATTCTCAGAAAAGTATGATCTTTGTCCCCATGTGCAGTTGCAAACCGCAGTCTGGATTTTTTAATGGCGGTTTTGGAGCAGTGGCTTCTTCCTTGCTGAGCGGCCTTTCAGGTATGTTGATATGGGATTCGTTTTACTGTGGATATAGATACTTTTGTACCTGTTTCCTCCAGCATCTGCACATGGTCCTTTGCTGTTCTGGGATTGATTTGCACTTTTCGCACCAAAGTACATTAATCTCTAGGAGACAGAACGTATCTCCTTCCTGAGGGGTATGACGGCTGCGTGGTCCCATGGTGTTTATACTTGCGTACTATTGTTTGTACAGATGAATGTGGTACCTTCAGGCGTTTGGAAATTGCTCCCAAGGATGAACCAGACTTGTGGAGGTCTACAATTAGTTCTGAGGTTTTGGCTGATTTTTTTTGATTTTCCCATGTTGTCAAGCAAAGAGGCACCGAGTTTGAAGGTAGGCCTTGAAATACATCCACAGGTACACCCACAATTGACTCAAATGATGTCAATTAGCCTATCAGGAGCTTCTCAAGCCATGACATCCTTTTCTGGAATTTTCCAAGCTGTTTAAAGGCACAATCAACTTAGTGTATGTAAACTTCTGACCCACTGGAATTGTGATACAGTGAATTATAAGTGAAATAATCTGTCTGTAAACAATTGTTGGAAAAATTACTTGTGTTATGCACAAAGTAGATGTCCTAACCAACTTGCCAAAACTATAGTTTGTTAACAAGAAAAAATTTGTGGAGTGGTTGAAAAACAAGTTTTAATGACTCCAATCTAAGTGTATGTAAACTTCCGACTTCAACTGTAGATATTCCATTAAAAATCAGCTGTTTCCAGCTACAATAGTCATTTACAGCATTAACGTCTATACTGTATTTCTGATCAATTTGATGTTATTTTAAATGGACAAAAAGTGCTTTTCTTTCAAAAACAAGGACATTTCCAACTGACTCCAAACTTTTGAACAGTAATGTATGTATAAAAATATATATATATATATTTACCAGAAAAATATATGGGGGATTGGAAATGCAGACAATTACATTGAAGGAAGCTACAATCTGCAATATTAAAGCTGATCTACCTCATATATATATAAATAACTTGTTTTTCTCCTAGATAAAGCCTCTGTTGAAGACTGCACTTCGTCTCAGAGCATGAAGCTGGTTGAAACATACAGGCAGGACTGACATCTGACCAGCAATTTAAAGTGACTTGAATGGAAGTACAGCATGCACCACCCCAGGTGTAGTTCTCTTAGGAACTCCCGACACGTCACCCTGTCATCGGCAATAAAGGTTTGTTCGCACACGACAAGCACCTGACCGGGTGTCGCCGCTGCCCAAGTGAGGTGGTGCACACAGCCACCATGCAGTGGAGGCGGCGCTACTGCTGCACTCACGTCGCCAGGCTCCTGTCTCTACTCTCCT
This sequence comes from Salvelinus namaycush, assembly GCF_016432855.1. Lineage (NCBI taxonomy): Eukaryota > Metazoa > Chordata > Actinopteri > Salmoniformes > Salmonidae > Salvelinus > Salvelinus namaycush. The sequence goes on from NC_052331.1 coordinate 34,177,974, forward strand.
TGCTGGTGGTCCTGGTCATCTTGCGTCATCAGGACTGGCTGCCGGGCATCAAGGGCCCAACATTGCGGAGGGAGAACCCAGTGGCTTACACTGAGGGAGGACTACACGCCATAGACAAAGGAAATCACAGCTCCTCACAGATTCAATGGAGGAATGCACCGGTTCCCCCTGCACCTCTGAAAATGAATGCCAACCTCAGTTCCCCTCAGGGGGAGTCCTCTCCGCAGCGAGTTACGGGACTGGAGAGCTCGCTGGCGACTAATGCTAGCTTGAGCGGAGAGGTCGGGCTAGGGGGCCTGCTGACATCGGAACCCTACCCTTACATCATCAACGAGCCCAACAAGTGCCGGGAGGGCGACCCAGAACCCTTACTGGTGCTGCTGATAGCCACGGAGGCCCAGCAGGTGGAGGCCAGGGAGGCCATCCGGCAAACATGGGGAAACGAGAGTGTGGTCCCAGGCCTTGCCCGGCTCTTCTTGCTGGGTGTGAAGAAGGGTGAGGTGGGCCGCCTGCAGCAGAGCAGCCTGGAGGCAGAGAGCAGGAGACACCATGACATCATCCAGCAGGACTTCATGGACACGTACAACAACCTAACCATCAAAACCCTGATGGGCATGCACTGGGTGGCCGTGCACTGCCCGGGCGCCAATTACGTCATGAAGACAGACAGTGACATGTTTGTCAACACCAAGTATCTCGTCCACAAGCTGCTCCGGCCCAAAAATCAGCCCAAACGTGACTATTTCACAGGCTACCTGATGAAGGGCTATGCGCCCAACAGGAATAAGAACAGCAAGTGGTACATGTCCCCTGAGCTGTATCCAAGCGAGAGGTACCCCACCTTCTGCTCAGGAACTGGCTACGTGTTCTCGGGGGACCTGGCGGGGAAGATCTACAGGGCTTCTCTAGGCATTCGCAGGCTGCATCTGGAGGACGTCTACATGGGCATCTGCCTGGCCAAGCTACGGATCGAACCCACACCGCCACCCAATGAGTTCCTGTTCAACCACTGGCGGGTGTCCTACTCCAGCTGCAAGTACAGCCACCTTATCACCTCCCACCAGTTTCACCCCAACGAACTGCTCAAGTACTGGCACCACCTGCAGCGCAACGCCTGCATCAACGCATCCAACGACTAGATGGGCAGGTTTCACCAGAGACTGCATGGGTACAGCCTATTTGGTGACAGAGGATCAAGGGTGATGTTAGATCATGGCCTGTGCAGGAGTCACTGGCAAGATGTAACCGATTAAAGCACGTTTTTGGACAAACTATTGGTTGAGGAAAGTCTTTTTTTTTTACTGGCACTCCAGTTCATATTTTTTTGTTTAATATATTAATTGGGAAAAAATGTATGCGTCGGTATAGAGAGGAAGACCTGAATTAAAGCCGCTACACAAACAGCGCAATGGAGCGTCATTTACAGGCCGTTCCAACATTTAAGCCACACAAAGTACATAGAACTACGTGTGAAAATGATGCTCCATCGCTGTGTTTGCGTGAAGGGCCCATTATATTTGAACAGGGGATACTGATAAATCTTAGACTGTATTGGTGGACTGTCACGGTCTGGTATACATTTTGTTCAACTTGGGTTTAAATAATGTCCCCCCTTTTTTTTTTTTTATGTTCGGGTTTCAAAGAGCCTTCAAGGGTACTTAAATTATTCCCCCAAAAGATCTTTGGGCATACTTGAGCAGTGGTAAAACCACTTCTAGTGGTATCAAAAAACAAAAGGAACATTGAATCATTTCAAGTAGCAGTTGACATGCAGGAAGAATGAAATATAGGATATCTGCAAGAGTAGAGCATGTGGTTGAGAGAGGAAACGGATCTGGGTGGTACACAGAGCATAAAATTAACACCTGTCAAATGCGAGTAGATTGAGGTATTGGAAGGGTAAGAATGTATTTCACCAGCCACATTAGCAGGTGGTGAATTTGCAGGGCTCTACAGTGCGAGCATTACATATGCGAATAACAAGTCAAAAGCCAAGTATAAGCACATGTGCAAGTTAGAAAAATACTCTGCAGTATCTGTTTTCAAAGTATTTCTGCTCTTTTGTTTCATAGCTACTAATAGATAATACTACACCTCACACAGCAACACTGCCTGGCAGGGGAGCTGAGCTCACTGAGTGAAGTACTGAGAATCATTTTTGGAGGTGCTGCGAACAGGCATTTACTCAAAAGTCTACAAAGTGAGACTTTGTCCTTGTGTTTCTTCGCTATTTACATTGTTTTGTTTACAAGCTTGGTTGTTTTTCAACATTAGTTCTAGTCTGCTGCTTCAACAAAGCAAAGATCCATTGCTCAGATCCCAAATCTCACAGAAACACGTGACAGGAGTCGAGTGTCCCCATTACCACAGTAACCTCCGGTCTCTGATCATTTGCATTAAATTGAGCAATATACCACATTACTTCTTAACAATTCATGTATTGTTTTAGAAACATTACAAAGCATGGTCATCCTTATTTATTAAATTGTATTTTTGTGTAATTATGTCCCCAAAAATGTTTTGGGCTGGCATTTTTTTTAAAATAAAAATATGTTATGTAGAGGTGCGGACTAAATAAACTATAAAAATAGAGTCACACACTATATAAACTCCCAGTAATTTATTGGGTAAATCACCAATGTTTTGGCATCACTGTGCCTCCTTCAGGGTCACCCTTCAACGATGGGGTTGTTCGATTCCTGCATGGACTAAACATCCTGAATATATGTTAAACTACAAGATGCCTAGGGTAGCAGAAGACGAAAGGATGAGCTTACCGTCACAGACTTCAGGGTCATGCCGTGGTATGTTCCCATGGTGTCAATCTTGAAACCCTCCGTTTCTAAGGACACAATTAGTTAATCAATAATGCATCTTACTTTTCATTAAAAAATAGGTAACATTTTTTGGTGTATCTTCATTTGTTCATTACTGTGTAAGGAAATGAAATGGATAACACTAAAATATATATTTACGTTACAAAGTAAAGCACCATCTATGAACATATACATCGCATGCGTACGTGACTAGAGACACAAACTTTCATTCAGGTCAGCTAAAACTAATGCACACACACACACCAAATGTTACTATTCATGGCCATATTTACAAAGCAGCACACGTCACATGACAATATGTGCCCTGGTCCCACTCACTAGAGCTGGGAGGATATGGGCAAAAATCTATATCACGATAAATGGCATGCATTGATGCAATAACAATAAATAGATAATCAATTTTATAACATTCATGTGCACCACACTTCTCTTGAAACTACTAACTAGTTTGATTGTAGCCATCAATTGTCCCATTAACAATCAAATATAGCAGCAAACTTAATTTAAAAACATCACATTTCTCTAGTATAGGCTACTTATCATAATGAACGATAATCAGTCAAATGCCTGCGATAAGTGATAATTTTCGGTTTATCATCCCAGCTCTACCACTCACCCTCTTTTCCTTTGAATCTCTCCTGATCGTATCGGTTATAAGCAGCTGGGACAGGCTGTTTGTTCCTAATGGACTGGTCCTTGAGGGGAGATAAGAGGTTACACATAAAACACAGGTCATTTCCAATGAACGATCCAAATAGAGACGACTATAACGGAGAGTTCAGTGGTAATACTACGCTCAACCCTGCTTCGACGGGTTAAATACTCATTGACCCTTTTCTGGAGAAACTCCCAGTTAATTTCAAGCTCCATTTCTTGGAGAAATTAGAACAGGGAGGTATTTATTTTTATGGAACTCCTCAGCAAGAGCCTTTACTGGTTATGGAAGTCAGTCTCAATTATGCATTAATTACATCACAACGGAAAAAATGAAATCACATGGCTGGATTCCTAGGATGCAAAAGTGTGTATCCAAAATCAAACTATAAGGTACATCTACATCAGTTTATATCCAAAATCAAACATGGGCTGTTCCTTACCACCTGAGTGGTGTTCTGTGCTGGTCTCTGCTCAGGAGCGCGTCCCTCCTCCCTGGCCTTCACCGATTGCAGGATGGCAAAGATGTTTTTGGAGAAGTTCTGCAAGAGCATAAGATTTATAAGCACATTGTAAAAAAAAGAAAAGAAAAGGTAGACGAGACGTCAGTGTAAAAAAGGTAGGCGCGATATCTACTGTTCTGTTTAATAAGAGAACAGCAGATATCACCACCAAACCAAGGTGAGGTGATGCTGCCACCTGCAGGCATTAAAAGAACACTGAAGTGTGAAAACAGATAAGCCAAAGACTGTTGATCAGCTACGGATATGGACCATTGCCGCCACCCTTCCAAGGCTAGGACCGGGGAAGCTGATCCGAACACGGTAATGTCGACATGGAGTGAATACATGCGTGTTCTTCCCATGTGGCCGGGTTCCTCCTAATAATGTCCATCTCATTACCTTAACCCATCAGAGTCTAAGCCGGGGGGGGGGGGGGGGGGGGGGGGTTCTACTAAGTTATATGGAATTGTATTAAGGCCATACCAAGGATAATTTACGTATTTGATTGAATTTTAAGACCCATTGAAGTATAAAGATATATATATAATAAAAAATTATATGAAAAAGTATTTTTGGCCTTACTGCCATTAGCCCATACAAATGCATTGAATAACAGAGTCACTACATGGAACAGATAGTCCCCCAAAAATGTCAAAAGGAATTTGTTCTGAAGTCTCTTCTATATAGCATATATTTTTTTGAATAAAATGTTTGAACATGCATTTAACCCCATATTTTTTTGCATTAAAAACAGTCTATAAATACTTGCATACATTTTTTCAACTAGTACCGGGGGACCTTCAGACAAGTCTTGTGAGGCCTGTGGGTGTCCCAGAGCAAAACAGACATGTACAGTACCAGTCAAAAGTTGACACCAACTCATTCAAGGGTTTTTCTATATTATTTTACCTTGTAGAATAATAGTGAACAGGGATGCAAAGTGGTGAGGGACCAAAAAGGTGACAGTAGTGGGAAATGCTGGTTAACTAATTAAACAAAATATGATCTACATGATCAGTCTCTGTGTAAAATAAAGTGTTTAATGTGAACCTAACTCACAGCTAAAAAAGAAATGTAAAGAAAGCAATCCAAAGTTATTTGTTGCCTAGACTTCACTGCAAATGACACTTAAGTCTTGAGAAAAAAACAATACACTAATATTGCAGTTACCATGACAGCCTTTATAATAAGAATGTTTAGAATAGAATGCTTGTTACCATGACAGCCTTTATAATAGAATGTTTATAATAGAATGCTTGTGACTACACACATCTAACTATTGCACTTTGGGAAAACATCTTAAGGTAGAAATATAATGAAAAACAGGCATTCTATTTTTGCTCTATTATAGTGGCCACCATGTTAGACATTGATCAAGTGCACAAGGCTACATGTGTGCAAAAATAACATTCACTGAGTAAAACATTAAATAAACCCCCACCCACTCACACGCAAGTGTTACTGTCAAATTCAAACACAAAATAAGCACTCTCTTTGAGAGTGCACATTATTACATTGTACACTTTCTGCCTGTTCTACAATATGCCAACAGAGCATGATATCAATTATGCCAACCAAGGGTCTCTTTCAGGCAGAGAGTACACCTGGAATACCCATTTTAATCCACTGTATTGAAGAAGTGAGAAAAAGGGAAAGTGTGTGGTATTCCTTTCATCTCAGGCCCAGCTCCAGCTACACTTCATCCCTGAATCCACTTGTTTAACAAGCAATGCCTCATTTTCACCTAATTCTCTCATTCTGAATATTAACCACATACTGTAGAGGGAAAACATTAGTTCACAGATAGTGGTTAGTTAACATTTCACACAGATTCCCAGTGTCTGGTAAGCAACTAACGCATTATAACTTGAGGAACAGCAAGGAGTCGTAGACCAGTTAATACTATAACGAATTAGTCAGGTTACTAGATGTTAGCTCATCTGATGTAAAGTTAGCTAGCTAACATTAGCTGTCTGACTTTATTAGCAAGCTCATTTTCACACCATAAACTCAAATATTTCATCAGTTAAGTTGGCTGATGTTGCTCAACATCTCTCTGGCTGGCTAACAAGATACTAAACAATGCTAACAATACTTGTTCCACTAGTTTCTCCCTCACCTCAAACTTTCCAAATGCCACTTGTTTTTCGGTTACAGCTCATGAAGTACACTTCATCACCTTCTAGCCCCCGTCTCCGTGGTCAGGCTTCTCACTTACGCTACCCGTTATCGTTCAGGGGACGCGCTGCTGTAACTGGCAAACTGCCATTCCACTCTCCCGCTGTCTTTCCAGATCGCACGCTGATGATGTAACTAGCACATTGGTTGTCTCTTCTCTCTTCAGTCGAGTGCTGCATTCTGTTATGTGAACGACTGGCTGAGCCTTGAATACAACCAGTATTGATCCAAACGCCATCACTCGTTCACATACAGCCAGTAGTGATCCAAACGCCATCACTCGTTCACATACAGCCAGTAGTGATCCAAACGCCATCACTCGTTCACATACAGCCAGTATTGCTCCAAACGCCATCACTCGTTCACATACAGCCAGTATTGCTCCAAACGCCATCACTCGTTCACATACAGCCAGTATTGCTCCAAACGCCATCACTCGTTCACATACAGCCAGTATTGCTCCAAACGCCATCACTCGTTCACATACAGCCAGTATTGCTCCAAACGCCATCACTCGTTCACATACAGCCAGTATTGCTCCAAACGCCATCACTCGTTCACATACAGCCAGTATTGCTCCAAACGCCATCACTCGTTCACATACAGCCAGTATTGCTCCAAACGCCATCACTCGTTCACATACAGCCAGTATTGCTCCAAACGCCATCACTCGTTCACATACAGCCAGTATTGCTCCAAACGCCATCACTCGTTCACATACAGCCAGTATTGCTCCAAACGCCATCACTCGTTCACATACAGCCAGTATTGCTCCAAACGCCATCACTCGTTCACATACAGCCAGTATTGCTCCAAACGCCATCACTCGTTCACATACAGCCAGTATTGCTCCAAACGCCATCACTCGTTCACATACAGCCAGTATTGCTCCAAACGCCATCACTCGTTCACATACAGCCAGTATTGCTCCAAACGCCATCACTCGTTCACATACAGCCAGTATTGCTCCAAACGCCATCACTCGTTCACATACAGCCAGTAGTCATCCAAAGCCCCCACCCAAACTTTTCTCATTGGATCTACACTTATCAATAAGTCACCTATTTTGGATTAAAAACGTTGAATTTCGCCAAAAGGAGACTAGTTTGCATCGGAGTGAAAACATCAAAACTATGAAATAACACATATGGGATCATGTAGTAAGCAAAAAAACTGTTAAACAAATCAAAATATATTAGAGATTCTTCAAAGTAGCCACCATTTGCCTTGACAGCTTTGCAATCTTGGCATTCGCTCAACCAACTTCATGGGGTAGTCACCTGGAAAGCATTTCAATTAACAGGTGTGCTTTTTGTGGAATTTATTTCCTTCTTAATGCATTTGAGCCAATCAGTTGTGACAAGGTAGGGGTGGTATACAGAAGATAGCCCTATTTGGTAAAAGACCAAGTCCATATTACGGCAAGAACAGCTCAAATAAGCAAAGAGAAACGACAGTCCATTACTTTAAGACATTTTGAAAAAGTTTCTTCAAGTGCAGTCGCAAAAAGCGCTATGATGGAACTGGCTCTCATGAGGACCGCCACAGGAAAGGAAGACCTAGAGTTACCTCTGCTGCAGAGGATAAGTTCATTGGAGTTACCAGCCTCAGAAATGGGCAATTAACTGCACCTCAGATTGCTGCCCAAATAAATGCTTTAGAGTTCAAGTAACAGACATCTCAACATCAACTATTCAGAGGAGACTGCATGAATCAGGCCTTCTTGGTCGAATTGTTGCAAAGAAACCACTACTAAAGGACACCAATAAGAAGAGACATGCTTGATCCAAGAAACACAAGCAATGGACATTAGACCGGTGAAAATCTGTCCTTTGGTCTGATAAGTCCACAAAACCCCTGTGTCTTTGTGAGACGCAGAGTAGGTGAACGGATGATTGCCGCATGTGTGGTTCCCATCGTGACTACCTCGAAGCTGGTTGAGAGAATGCCAAGAGTGTGCAAAGCTGTCATCAAGGCAAAGGGTGGCTAGTTTGAAGAATCTCAAATATATTTTGATTTGTTTAACATTCTTTTGGTTACTACATGATTTAATGTGTTATTTCATAGTTTGATGTCTTCACTATTATTCTACAATGTAGAAAATAGTAAAAATAAAGAAAAACCCTTGAATGAGTAGGTGTGTCCAAACATTGACTGGTATTGTACATGTTCGTGAGACAGTCACCATTGCACAGAGGGGTTATATTAGAGTGTACCTCAAACGGGTCCGATGCTATAGACAGAAGTTGGCAGATCGGTTGTACCAACTTCAGGCGAGTCTCCTGACACTTGAGATCACAGAGCAAAACACCATCGTGTTCATGAGACTCATAGAGGGCTCAATAGTTTGTAGGCCAAACCGTTTGAACGCTACATACGATTTTGTGAAAACACCCATTTTTGGGATGTCTCATTGTCTGACAAACACTGCTCTAGCGGTGTCACCTTTCAAGTTCAACATAGGCGGATGAGGTTGATTGTGACGCATCCACAGGGTGTTAATGACAGCATGACCCTTGCACCCCATAGTCATAGACACTCTAGTCTAGGGGTTGACCTCTGACCTTTCCAGTGCTCTGTAGGATGGTGGTCCTGGTCCTCCACACCCGCTCCCTGCTGACTATGTCCCTGGTCACGTCCACCTCGGCATCCACAAAGCTCCTCTGCTTCAGTGTGATATCCTCATCCAGGTCTGTCTTGATGGTGGAGCGCTTCTTGGCCATAATCTTGGCTTTGATGGCGGCAATCTTCTCCACGGACATGGCCTCGGACAGTGACCTGGGGGCAGAGGTGATCTCTATTAGCCCTTATTTCACCAGCTAAGATGACAGAACACATGAATAATTAGATGGGTGCTTACATTTGTCCTATTTTACACACGTACAAGTGTATATTATATGCATGTGTGATTTGAAAATGTTTTCGTTATTTTTACACTTTCCCACTCCCCTGAGATGATAATTTAGTGGGGAGAAGAAAGAAAATAGAAAAAAAGCTAATAAAAAGCAAGGCTGCCTCGAGTAGAAATTAATGTTTGGGGTTGATTGAGCAGCGAATTTAAATAATGCAGTGTTTAGTGAATAAGGCAAGGTTCCTGGTTTGTATTTATGTCAGCCTGCTCTCATTGGGATACCTTAGCTTCTTAAAACCTGTGTAGCAACGGTGAATGGCTTCATGATAAAGGCCCACATTTTGTAACTATGGACGTTCAATGACAGTACCTTCATACCCATCCTAACGCTAGTCATAAGACTGCTCTACTCAAGGCAACAGCAGATTATAAACATTACTAGGTACTTTCATCCATTGCTTAGGACCTATATTTTTAACAAATCTATACTCGCAATTCAGCTTGATGCTGCCAGTTGCATTATGTTGTTGAACCGTAAAAAATAAAAAATAAATAAAAGCGACTGGATGATGGAAGGGTGTAGGCGCCTCATACCTGATCTGGTCAGTTTGCACTATGCCCTCTTTGTGGCCCTCCAGTCTAGCAGCCAGACGCTCCTTGTCCAGTCGCACTCGTTCCTCATCCTAGATAACAACAGAATGTGTTAGAATGGTAAAATGCTCCGTATGATAAAAGACAACCATGTATTCAATTTCTGCAGGGATCATATTCTCAAAATGTATGAATTCACTGTACTGTAAATTGCTTTGGATAGAATTGTCTTAACAGGCAAGTTATCTGGCATCTTGTTAAACAGGATACCTATAGAGAATTCCTTTAGAGCTGAGGAGAACGTTCTATAAAGAACTGAGCTGAGGAGTCTGAATGGCACCGGTCATATTACATACCTCAATCCTTGGTTTTTTGGCTTCAGATGACACCTCATCTGCTGCTCGTTTGACTGATGCAATAAAGGATTAATTAGCCAACTTGTGCAAAATTATGCAATACCTTTCCAATTCTAATCTGCACAATATCTAAAATGACTCTCACCAAGCTGATTGCATGTGCAACACAGGCCAATGGTGAACAAAATAGTATATTAGGCCTTACAGCATGGACTGTTGATATATCCGTTTCAAGGGAACACATTTTCTAATACACATGGATTAAATCATTCAATCAATGGAAGAGTTGTCATATTCAAAATGCTAAAACTACCTTGCGTTGGCCTTTGCAAACCAATCTCTATGGGGGCACTTCTGTCGATACTTGTCGAAGTAGCTGTGAAGAGAAATCAAAATGGAAATTGCTTTAGTACAATAATTTCAATGGAATCAACGTGTGTGCATTAATTTCACTGTGTTAAATCTGATTTGGTTTCAATTTATACTTACAACTTTCCCCATTGAGATAGGATAGCAAGCCCTTTCTATCAGGTCTTCTGACAACCGGAATGTTTTCTGTCTTAGGGGGTGATCAGAAAACCCATGTAAATCACAGTGAAATACAACACAATTTACCAAGGTCACAACAACGCCTCTGGCAATGACAATCAATAGACCACTGGCAACACTTAAGACAGAACATCCATGACACATGGCAGCAGTATTCAACTAACTCTATACAACTCTCACTTGCAGTGAGGACATGAAGTCTACTTACTGCAGCCCTTCGCACGTAGGATGGATGAGGGAGATGCACATTGTTGAGCAGGAACAAAATGGAGTCCAGAGTATAGTACTCCTTGGGCTGACCCTCCTTTCCAGTTCTGAAAATCATTACATTCAGCTTTAGCGTTGCAAAATTAAAAATAACTTTCCCAAAATTCCTAGGTTTTCCAGAAATGTTTGTTAGAAGATTCACGGAATAAACATGAAATCGGGAATCCTTCGACCAGGATTTTTTGAAAACCAGGGAATGTTGGGAAAGTTAAAAGAATTTTGCAACACTAGTCAGCATTGACCAGTAGTTTTGCCCATTGTCTACAGTTCTTTCAGTAAAATCCAGGTGCCCTCTTGTGGAACTAATCTGGAATTTAGTTACAATGCATGCATTAATAGTGAAGGCTTAGATAAATAGTTTAAATCCTGTATTTTATTAATGACGTTACACACAAATAGTGACCAGCTGTGACGACTATGTCACAGCTTTTCAATGACACTTCCAAATGGTCCAACTTGTTGGGTTAAAATTAGGTTGTCCAACTATTCCATGTCATACGGCCTGAACGACTGCTTGTTCTGCAAAAACCAGGAAATACTTAGCTGACACAAAACATCAAAGTAATGTCTAGCTGGCAAGCTAGAAATGTAAAAACATGGTGACAGGTACGGTCACCCGAGGAAATCAATAATAGCTAACGTTAGTTGCAATACTGTAACTTAACTACGGCGGGTTTGCAAGCATGACAGCTTGCTTATGACAACGTTGCCTGGGTTGTTGCTTTTGCACAAAGCAATTCACGTTAGATAGTTAGCTAACGTGCTAGTTAAACCCCCCAAACTAACAATAAATGATAACTGCATGTGCTATCTTTCGGTGCAAATAGTAGCTAGTACCTTTTAAACACGGCAAGAAAAGTTCTGGCATCAACAACCTTATCTCGCTAACATTAGCTATTAACGTTACTAGCTAGCCTAGCTACAACAGGCCGACTGAAGCGAGTAATTTACCAATTTATAAGCTAATTTAACATACCCCCAAATGACATAGTTAGTCTTGACATTTTTGGGCCAAGAGAACTCTCCAAAGATAACTTCGTCTCCTTTGGCGACGATTTCTTTTTTCTGGATGTTGTATTGGCGAAGAACACTCAACACGTCCGCCATCTTCACTTGTCTTCATGTAACTAGCGAGCGTGATTGCAAGGCCCCCAGTCACCTATCAACATAATCCAATGTGGTCTCACAGAATGCCTGATCCCAATTTCCAGTTGTATTTGTGTTCCGTGTCAATGGATAGGTCTATTCTGAACACAAATTGCATTACATTTCACTTTTTATTATCTCTGTTCTCCATATATAAAATGCATAAATGTATCATAATTCAATCATGGCCATTATGACTCAAAACAATTTGAATTCCCTTTTATAGCCACAAAATACTTGCTTGCCTTCTCTGTAAAAGGTACATTTTGTAAAGTAAATACACACATAGTAAAGAAATGTCCATGAAATACTTTATTAAGGTTGTCTTGTCTAAATTAGGGTTGATCTGAAATGACAGAAGACAGAAAATAACAATTCAATAAACCACAGTTAATACTTTCCACTTCCGCTATTTTAGCTTCAGCCATCATTCTCCCATTGAATTGACTGCTAAAAGGTAAAGCATTTTAGTATTATCCCATTTTATTTATTCAATATTGGAAGAATTATAAAGCATTGCATTTTAAATATCTACAGTGTTACACAAGTATGACAAAGATACATTCAGTGGGATCTATTACAATGGAAAAGTAGCTAGCGAGTTTCTATGGAACATTAGTAACTGACATTCTAACATTAGTGCTTGTTTATCATAAACCTCCTACACTGGAATACTTTTAATGTGCGTCTAGCAGCTTCAGTCTTCAGACTATTAAATGGCCTTGTTTAGAACTTCAAAAACATGATATAGCAATAGAAAAAGCCATTGGTAATGCATAAAATCAATAGATTCCAGGGTCGTGATCATTAGGCACCAAATAGAAAACCAATTGAAACAGGGAAGGACTTCCTGCAAATGTCCAATAAGAAACGTTCATTTTCAATTTTCCATTGTACAAGATTTTAAACCTTTTCGAACGTCTGCCCTAATGAACATGACCTAGGGAATAAACCAATTTTGCAGGTTTGCCAAAAACTGCCAGTGACAATGATGACAGTCACTCTCTCATCTCTTGGCATCAAATACTTCCTTGTTTTGACTTGTGACTATGCAAAATAAACTAAATGGATTCACATGTTACATGTTTAAGTGCACCAAGTCTATTCTATTATGAGTTTGACCTAATAAAAAAACAAAAAATATATACTGCAATCAAACAAAATAAGTTGGTTAGTCTTCTAAATAGTGATTAGACCAATTGAAGAAGACATAAGGGACAAGGGGAGGCAGGTTGCCTAGCGGTTAAGCACATTGGGCTAGTAACCAAAAGGTCACTGGTTCGAATCCCTGAACAGACTAAGTGAAATATCTGTTGATTTGCTCCTGTAAGTCACACAGGATAAGTGAGTTTGCTAAATGATGAAAATTGACAAGATTAAAAAGGGCTCCATGTTCACATCAAACTTGCTATAACATATCAAAGGAGATTGGTGGCACCTTAATTGGGGTGGACAGGCTTGTAGTAATGACTGGAGTGGAAATGGTGTTCCAACCATTATTTTGAGCCATCCTCCAGTGGTAGATGTATACAGGGATTCCTTCTTAGATAAACCCCTCTACGTATTTATTTGGACGGTGAAGCTAAAACTTTGAATTTGGCTCTATACTCCAGCATTTTGGATTTGAGCTCAAATGTTAGATATGAGTGGTCTAGGGCACTGCATGGCAGCGCTAGCTGTGCCACCAGAGACACTGGGTTCGCGCCCAGGCTCTGTCGCAGCCGGCCGCGACCGGGAGGTCCGTGGGGCGACGCACAATTGGCCTAGCATCGTCCGGGTTAGGGAGGGTTTGGCCGGTAGGGATATCCTTGTCTCATCGCGCACCAGCGACTCCTGTGGCGGGCCGGGCGCAGTGCGCGCTAACCAAGGTAGCCAGGTGCACGGTGTTTCCTCCGACACATTGGTGCGGCTGGCTTCCGGGTTGGAGGCGCGCTGTGTTAAGAAGCAGTGCGGCTTGGTTGGGTTGTGTTTCGGAGGACGCATGGCTTTCGACCTTCGTCTCTCCCGAGCCCGTACGGGAGTTGTAGCGATGAGACAAGATAGTAATTACTAACAATTGGATACCACGAAATTGGGGAGAAAAGGGGGTAAAATTATTTTAAAATAAAATACAAATGTTAGATATGAGGTGTGAGTATTTATTTGATTTTTTAAAACTAGGTAAGTCAGTTTTAAGAACAAATTCTTATTTGCAACGACGGCCTACCCCGGCCAAACTCTAACCCAGACGACGCTGGGACAGTTGTGCACCGCCCTATGGGACTCCCAATCACGGCCGGTTGTGATACAGCCTGGAATCTAACCAGGATCTGTAGTGACACCTCTAGCATGGAGAGGCAGTGGCTTAGACCGCTGTGCCACTCGGGAGCTCAATAAGTACAGATGTCCCTTTTTATTTGAGAGTATTTTCATCTGTTTTACCGTTTAGAAATGAAAGCACATTATGCATCATACCCCCAAGACATGCTAACCTCTCAACATGACCAATAGGGAGACCTTATTATTTTTTTGAGGTTATGATATTTATGATAAATTGAAGAAATCGTTATTGTAAATATCAACTTTAAAAAAAAATCCGCTCTCTGCGTCGTTTCAAGCCACATCCATTTCAAGGTATTTCCACCAATTCTCTCCATATTTTTCTTTCTCGTCTTTGCACTGTCCAGAATCTGTTCTCAGATCAGGTCCAGGGCTAGGTTACGGATGACCTCTATGGCTCCCAGGTCAAAGCCGCAGAGGTCCAGCATGCCCCTGTCCTCGGCGGGGTCAGCGATGGATAGGCCGTTGGAGGTCAACCCACACACCATAAGTTTGGAGAAGATACCCATTTTCTAGCAACACAAAAACACAATCGAGACTCTTTTATATTCATATACTGTGCATACTGTCTATTCACACCATTATATATACACACACACAGTGCCTTTGGAATTATTCAGACCCCTTGACTTTTTCCACATTTTGATACGTTACAGACTTATACTAAAATTGATTAAATTAAATGTTTTCCTCAATCTACACGACACCCCATAATGACAAAGAAAAAACAGATTTAGAAATGTATTACAAAAAACAACAACAAAAAACACCTTGTTTACATAAGTATTCAGACACTTTGCTATGAGACTCAAAATTGTGCTCAGGTGCATCCAGTTTCCATTGATCATCCTTGAGATGGACTCCAATCAAGTTGAAGAAACACATGTGGTAAATTCACACCTGCATATACAGTGCCTTGCAAAAGTATTCACCCCCTTGCGTTTTTCCTATTTTGTCATTTAAATTTATTTTTATTTGGATTTCATGTAATGGACATACACAAAGTAGTCCAAATTTGTGAAGTTAATTTTTTTATTTTTTATTATAAAAAATAAAAAACGGAAAAGTGGTGCGTGCATATGTATCGGCCCCTTTGCTATGAAGATCCTAAATAAGATCTGGTACAACCAATTACCTTCAGAAGTCACATAATTAGTTAAAGTCCACCTGTGTGCAATCTAAGTGTCATACACACACACACACACACACACACACACACACACACACACACACACACACACACACACACACACACACACACACACACACACACACACACACACACACACACACACACACACACACACACACACACACACACACACACACAGCAAAAAAATAAACGTCCCTTTTTCAGGACCCTGTCTTTCAAAGATAATTCGTAAAAATCTAAATAACTTCACAGATCTTCATTGTAAAGGGTTTAAACACGGTTTCCCATGCTTGTTCAATGAACCATAAACAATTAATGAACATGCACCTGTGGAACTGTCATTAAGACACTAACAGCTTACAGACGGTAGGCAATTAAGGTCACAGTTATGAAAACTTAGGACACTAAAGAGGCCTTTCTACTGACTCTGAAAAACATCAAAAGAAAGATGCCCAGGGTTCCTGCTCATCTGCGTGAACGTGCTTTAGGCATGCTGCAAGGAGGCATGAGGACTGCAGATAAGGCCAGGGCAATAAATTGCAATGACCGTACTGTGAGACGCCTAAGACGGCGCTACAGGACGGACAGCTGATCGTCCTCACAGTGGCAGACCACATGTAACACCTGCACAGGATCGGTACATCCGAACATCACACCTGCTGGACAGAATGGCAACAACAACGGCCCGAGTGACACCAGGAACACACAATCCCTCCATCAGTGCTCAGACTGTCCGCAATAGGCTGAGAGGCTGGACTGAGGGCTTGTAGGCATGTTGTAAGGCAATTCCTCACCAGACATCACCGGCAACAACATCGCCTATGGGCACAAACCCACTGTCGCTGGAGCAGACAGGACTGGCAAAAAGTGCTCTTCACTGACGAGTCGCGGTTTTGTCTCACCTGGGGTGATGGTCGGATTCGCATTTATCGTCGAAGGAATGAGCGTTACACCAAGGCCTGTACTCTGGAGCGGGATCAATTTGGAGGTGGATGGTCCGTCATGGTCTGGGGCGGTGTGTATCAGCATCATCGGACTGAGCTTGTTGTCATTGCAGGCAATCTCAACACTGTGCGTTACAGGGAAGACATCCTCCTCCCTCATGTGGTACCCTTCCTGCAGGCTCATCCTGACATGACCCTCCAGCATGACAATGCCACCAGCCATACTGCTCGTTCTGTGCGTGATTCCCTGCAAGACAGGAATGTCAGTGTTCTGCCACAACCAGCGAAGAGCCCGGATCTCAATCCCATTGAGCACGTCTGGGACCTGTTGGATCGGAGGGTGAGGGCTAGGGCCATTCCCCCCAGAAATGTCCGGGAACTTGCAGGTGCCTTGGTGGAAGAGTGGGGTAACATCTCAGAGCAAGAACTAGCAAATCTGGTGCAGTCCATGAGGAGGAGATGCACTGCAGTACTTAATGCAGCTGGTGGCCACACCAGATACTGACTGTTACTTTTGATCCCCCCTTCGCTCAGGGACACATTATTCCATTTCTGTTAGTCACATGTCTGTTGAACTTGTTTAGTTTATGTCTCAGTTATTTAATATTGTTATGTTCATACAAATATTTACACATGTTAAGTTAATGAAAATAAACGCAGCGAGAGGATATTTCTTTTTGCCGAGATATAGATAGATACATACATATACATACACAAAACCTGTGTAAAATACAGTTGAAGTCGGAAGTTTACATACACTTACGTTGGAGTCATTAAAAATCGTTTCTCAACCACTCCACAAATTTCTTGTTAACAAACTATAGTTTTGGCAAGTCGGTTAGGACACCTACTTTGTGCATAAAACAAGCAATTTTTCCAACAATTGTTTAAAGACAGCTTATTTCACTGTATCACAATTCCAGTGGGTCAGAAGTTTAAATACACTAAGTTGACTGTGCCTTTAAACAGCTTGGAAAATTCCAGAAAATGATGTCATGGCTTTAGAAGTTTCTGATAGGCTAATTGACATCATTTGAGTCAATTGGAGGTGTAGCTGTGGATGTATTTCAAGGCCTACCTTCAAACTCAGTGCCTCTTTGCTTGACATCATTGGAAAATCCAAAGAAATCAGCCAAGACCTCAGAAAAAAACATTGTAGACCTCCACAAGTCTGGTTCATCCTGGTTCATCCTTGGGAGCAATTTTCAAACGCCTGAAGGTGCCACATTCATCTGTACAAATAATAGTACGCAAGTATAAACACCTTGGGACCACACAGCCGTCATACCGCTCAGGAAGGAGACACATTATGTTTCCTAGAGATGAACGTACGAATTGTCCGTAGAGCTCCGGGACAGGATTGTGTCGAGGCACAGATCTGGGGAAGGGAACCAAAACATTTCTGCAGCATTGAAGGTCCCCAATAACACAGTGGCCTCCATCATTTTTAAATGGAAGAAGTTTGGAACCATCAAGACTCTTCCTAGAGCTGGCCGCCCGGACAAACTGATCATTCGGGGGAGAAGGGCCTAGGTGACTAAGAACCCGATGGTCACTGACAGGGCTCCAGAGTTCCTCTGTGGAGATGGGAGAACCTTCCAGAAGGACAACCATCTCTGCAGCACTCCACCATTCAGGCCTTTATGGTAAAGTGGCCAGACAGAAGCCACTCCTCAGTAAAAGGTACATGACAACCAACTTGGAGTTTGCCAAAAGGCACCTATGAGGACTCTCAGACTATGAGAAACAAGATTCTCTGGTCTGACAAAACCAAGATTGAACTCTTTGGCCTGAATGCCAAGTGTCACATCTGGAGGAAACCTGAGACCATTCCTACGGTGAAGCACGGTGGCGGCAGCATCATGCTGTGCGGATGTTTTTCAGCGGAAGGGACTGGGAGACTAGTCAGGATCAAGACAAAGATGATCGGAGCAAAGTAGAGAGAGATCCTTGATGAAAACCTGCTCCAGAGTGCTCAGGACCTCAGACTGGGGCGAAGGTTCACCTTCCAACAGAACAATGACCCTAAGCAAACAGCCAAGACAACGCAGGAGTGGCTTCGGGACAAGTCTCAGAAAGTCCTTGAGTGACCCAACCAGAGCCTGGACTTGAACCCGATCGAACATATCTGGAGACCTGAAAATTGCTGTGAAGCAACGCTCCCCATCAAACCTTAGAGGATCTGTACAAAAGAATGGGAGAAACTCCCCAAATACAGGGTGTGCCAAGCTTGTATCGTCATACCCAAGAAGACTTGAGGCTGTAATCAGTGCCAAAGGTGCGTCAACAAAGTACTGAGTAAAGGGTCTGAATACTTAAGTAAATGGGATATTTAGAATAAATTAGCAAACATTCCTACAAACATGTTTTTGCTTTGTCATTATGGGGTATTGTGTGAAGATTGATGCAAAAAACAATTTAATCAATTTTAGAATAAGGCTGTGACTTAACAAAATATGGAAAAAGTCAAGGCGTCTGAATACTTTCCGAATGCACTGTATATATACACACAGTACAAATCAAAAGTTTGGACACACCTACTCATTCAAGGGTTTTTCTTTATTTTTACTATTTTCGACACTGTCTAATAATACTGAACATCAAAACTATGAAATAACAAACATGGAATCATGTAGTAACCAAAAAAAAGTGTTAAACAAATCAAAATATATTTTAGATTCTTCAAAGTAGCCACCCTTTGGCTTGATGACAGCTTTGCACACTAACTAGCTTCATGAGGTCGTCACCTGGAATGCATTTAACAGGTGTGCCTTGTTAAAAGTTAATTTGTGGAATTTCTTTCCTTCTTAATGCATTTAAGCCAATCAGCTGTGTTGTGACAAGGTAGGGTTGGTATACAGAAGATAGAACCTACTTGGCAAAAGACCAAGTCCTTATTATGGCAAGAACAGCTCAAATAAGCAAAGAGAAATGACAGTCCATCATTACTTTAAGACATGAAGGTCAGTCAATATGGAACATTTCAAGAACTTTGAAAGTTTCTTCAAGTGCAGTCGCAAAAACCATCAAGCGCTATGATGAAACTGGCTCTCATGAGGACCGCCACAGAAAAGGAAGACCTAGAGTTACCTCTGCTGCAGATGATAAGTTCATTAGTGTTACCAGCCTCAGAGTTCAAGTAACATCAACTGTTCAGAGGAGGCTGCGTGAATCAGGCCTTCATGGTCAAATTGCTGCAAAGAAACCACTACTAAAGGACACCAATAAGAAGAAGAGACTTGCCTGGGCCAAGAAACACGAGCAATAGACATTAGACCGGTGGAAATCTGTCCTTTGGTCTGACGAGTCCAAATTTTAGATTTTTGGTTCCAACTGCCGTGTCTTTCTGATACGCAGAGCGGATGAACTAACGTATGATCTCCATTCTGCAGCGATATGCCATCCCATCTGGTTTGCACTTAGTGGGACTATAATTTGTTTTTCAACAGGACAATGACGCAAAACACACCTCCAGGCCGTGTAAGAGCTATCTGACCAGAAGGAGAGTGATGGAGTGCGGCATCAGATGTCCTGGCCTCCACAATCACCCGACCTCAACCCAATTGAGATGATTTGGGATGAGTTGGACTAAAGAGTGAAGGAAAAGCAGCCAACAAGTGCTCAGCATACGTGGGAACTCCTACAAGACTGTTGGATAAGGATTCCAGGTGAAGCTGGTTGAGAGAATGCCAAGAGTGTGAAAAAGCTGTTAACAAGGCAAAGGGTGGCTACTTTGAAGAATCTAAAATATACTTTGATTTGTTTAACACTTTTTTGTTTAGTACATGATTCCATGTGTGTTATTTCATAGTTTGTCTTCATTATTTTGCTACCATGTAGAAAATAGTCAAAATAAAAACCCTTGAATGAGTAGGTGTCCAAACTTTTGACTGGTACATATATTTATATTCCAGACTCTGACTAGGCTTGGGCAATATACCATTCATTTTATTTTTATTATTTATTTCACCTTTTTTATCCAGGTAGGCTAGTTGAGAACAAGTTCTCATTTACAACTGCGACCTGGCCAAGATAAAGCAAAGCAGTTCGACACATACAACAACACAGAGTTACACATGGAATAAACAAACAGTCAATAATACAATAGAAAAAGTCGATATACAGTGTGTGCAAATGAGGTAGGATAAGGGAGGTAAAGCAATAAATAGGCCATGGTGGCGAAGTAATTACAATATAGCAATTAAACACTGGAATGGTAGATGTGCAGAAGATGAATGTGCAAGTAGAGATACTGGGGTGCAAAGGAGCAAGATAAAGAAATAAATATAGTATGGGGATGAGGTAGTTGGATGGGCTTGTTACAGATGGGCTATGTACAGGTGCAGTGATCTGTGAGTTGCTCTGACAGCTGGTGCTTAAAGCTAGTGAGGGAGATATGAGTCTCCAGCTTCAGTGATCTTTGCAGTTCGTTAAAGTCATTGGCAGCAGAGAACTGGAAGGAAAGGCAGCCAAAGGAAGGATTGGCTTTGGGGGTGTCCAGTGAGATATACCTGCTGGAGCGCATGCTACGGGTTGGTGCTGCTATGGTGACCAGTGAGCTGAGATAAGGCGGGGCTTTACCTAGCAGAGACTTGTAGATGACCTGGAGCCAGTGGGTTTGGCGGCGAGTGTGAAGCGAGGGCCAGCCAACGAGGGCGTAGAGATTGCAGTGGTGGGTAGTATATGGTGCTTTGGTAACAAAACGGATAGCACTGTGATGGACTGCATCCAATTTGCTGAGTAGTGTTGGAGGCTATTTTGTAAATGACATCGCCGAAGTCGAGGATCGGTAGGATGGTCAGTTTTACGAGGGTATGTTTGGCAGCATGAGTGAAGGAGGCTTTGTTGCAATATAGGAAGGTGATTCTAGATTTAATTTTGGATTGGAGATGCTTAATGTGAGTGGAAGGATAGTTTACAGTCTAACCAGACACCTAGGTATTTGTAGTTGTCCACACATTCTAAGTCAAAACCGTCCAGAGTAGTGATGCTGGACGGGCGGACAGGTGCGTGCAGCGATCGGTTGAAGAGCATGCATTTAATTTTACTTGCATTTAAGAGCAGTTGGAGGCCACGGAAGGAGAGATGTATGGCATTGAAGCTTGTCTGGAGGTTAGTTAACACAGTGTCCAAAGAAGGGCCAGAGGTATACAGAATGGTGTCGCCTGCGTAGAGGTGGATCAGAGAATCACCAGCAGCAAGAGCGACATCATTGATGGATACAGAGAAGAGAGTCGGCCCGAGAATTTAACCCTGTGGCACCCCCATAAAGATTGCCAGAGGTCCGGACAACAGGCCCTCCAATTTGACACACTGAACTCTATCAGAGAAGCAGTTGATGAACCAGGCGAGGCAATCATTTGAGAAACCAAAGGCTGTTGAGTCTGCCGATAAGAATGTGGTGATTGACAGAGTCGAAAGCCTTGGCCAGGTCGATGAATACGGCTGCACAGTAATGTCTCATATCGATGGCGGTTATGATATCGTTTAGGACCTTGAGCGTGGCTGAGGTACACCCATGACCAGCTCTGAAACCAGATTGCACAGCGGAGAAGGTACGGTGGGATTCGAAATGGTCTCTCCCCCTTTGAAGAAGGGGATGACCGCGGCAGCTTTCCAATTTTTGGGAATCTCAGACGATACGAAAGAGAGGTTGAACAGGCTACTTAATTTGACATGATTAAGAACGATCAGAGCATACAATATTTGCGGCTGTGTTATGCCATGTTTGCCACTACAGTGTTGTAGTTCCACGTACGTGTGTAGTTCCACATAAAGACATACAATATAATGAAGTAATAATGAGGCTGTATATCTATGCAACCAAAAAAATAAGGAGTTAAGAGGGGAAGGACAGTGGTACACCACAGCAAAGTGTCTTACATGTCGGTACATCCTCAGACACTCCGCTGGATTGGCCTCGCCGTGCCAGCAGGCACTGTTGGTGAATATGATGAACATGTCCACGGTGATCGTCTTCTCCGAGGCCCACAGGACGGGGAGAGCACAGTCTGTATAGCCACTGGGGATCTGTGAACAGGTGGTTGACACAGAAGGTCAGCTATGAACACAACACACAGTCATTACATTTTACAACCTCATATTTCATCTGAGAAATTGATCATGTTCAGTAGGGCCCAGCGTAGCAAAACAGAAATGAGCTTTTCTTATTGCCTTTCAGTGAACTTTTAGAAACTTTGGCAAGTAAAATTCGTTTTTTCCAAGCAAGTTTTCCATTAAAAAAAAGTTTGTCATTCAGAGGTGCATAGTTTGCAGAGAGACACTTCTTGTTTCCATACCTTGACCAGCTCGGTTGCTACTTGTCGAAGAGACATGCCTTCAGTGATGGTGCAAGGAACTATAGCTCCTTCAGAGTAGGCCATAACCTGTGTCTCTGCCTCCGTCCGCGCAAAAACCTGTAACATAGATACAACCAACTTAGAACACAATGCTGAAATAGTCCCTCTCTAAGATGCCAGGAATTATCATTCAAATGTAAAAATGACAAGTCCTCATTACAAAGCACACATGCAATGCCTGTGCTCTCTTGAGATGGGGGCATGTGGGGAAACGTGGCAGGAATCCATAGAATGTGTCAACAGACCCGTCTTCCAACTGTTAGAGACACCGCTTTGAAACACAGCTGCAAACTACTACATTAGTCATTTAGCCTTGTTTAGGAGTACCTGCTCATAGTGTGTTGACTTACCATGGCCATGGCTGCAGCCGCTACAGCTGTGCTGACGGAGGTCCCCTTAACAATGCTGCTCAGCGATGTGCTAATGTCCACCGCCACCATAAAGCGCTTCCCCGCCGGCTCCACGTTCTCAGGAAAGGAACACAAGTGAAGTAAGGTGGCAGGTTGCTGGTGCTGTTCCAGTAACCCGAAAAAGGTTGCTGGTTCAATACAGAGCCGGCTAGGTGAAAAATCTGTCAACGTGCCCTTGAGTAAGGCACTTAACCCTAATTACTTCTGTAAGTCGCTCTGGATAAGAGCATCTGCTAAATGACTCAAATGTAATGAAAAAAATCAAAAAACATGCAACAGTAAACATGTCGTCCCCCAAGAATGATGCATCCCAATTAAGATATTGTGTGTGACTAACAAGTCAGTGTCATTTTGAAAAACCCGGATCTCTATGGCACGACGCATCATTCACCCAAGTTTCGTAAAAATTGAGCCAGTGCCGTCAGATATCGTGTGCGACAAACTTATCCATTTCATCGTGGTGGACAATTAACGTTTCGCATTTGTGGACACTACTCAGAACAGTGGGATGCTCTGTGAGTAGTGCTGTTACGGTGACCGCTTTACCGCCACACCGGCGGTGACGAGTAACGACCGCAGTCAAATTCCATGTGACCATTTAGCCACGGTAACTAGGGTTCTCCAAGCTCTGATGCTGCTAATGGTCATTAGTAGCCTGCTCAGCACTCTATTGTCCCTCTAATCACTGTGACATCAATGCAAAAGTGATCGAAAATCAAACACGTCATGAAAACCCACAGCCCATAGGCATTTGCGTGAGAAAACAGTTGATGGCCTCTATTAAAAAGAGGATCCCATCAGCTTTCTATAGGCTAGGCCTACTATATTTATTTCTCAACTTTCTAAAGACTAAACACATCGCTTCGCTTTACAACAAGAGTATAACCTACCTGGCTGGCATGAAAATTAACCACGGGAAAAGCGTCCACCGTTTGCAAATTAAGTGCATAGATGATAATTTTTTTCCCCCCCAGCATCTGTTCCCGAGACAGGTGCATGATAACGGTCACTTCTAAAACAAAACGATTTTCACACAGAGTGCATTCGAAATTATTCAGACCCCTTGACTTTTCCATATTTTGTTACGTTACGGCCTTATTCTAAAATTGATTAAATTGTTTACCCCCCTTAAAACTACACATAATACCCCATAATGACAAAGCAAAAAGTATTTTTTGTTATTTCTGCAAATGTATAAATATACACTGCTCAAAAAAATAAAGGGAACACTTAAACAACACAATGTAACTCCAAGTCAATCACACTTCTGTGAAATCAAACTGTCCACTTAGGAAGCAACACTGATTGACAATAAATTTCACATGCTGTTGTGCAAATGGAATAGACAAAAGGTGGAAATTATAGGCAATTAGCAAGACACCCCCAAAAAAGAAGTGATTCTGCAGGTGGTGACCACAGACCACTTCTCAGTTCCTATGCTTCCTGGCTGATGTTTTGGTCACTTTTGAATGCTGGCGGTGCTCTCACTCTAGTGGTAGCATGAGACGGAGTCTACAACCCACACAAGTGGCTCAGGTAGTGCAGCTCATGCAGGATGGCACATCAATGCGAGCTGTGGCAAGAAGGTTTGCTGTGTCTGTCAGCGTAGTGTCCAGAGCATGGAGGCGCTACCAGGAGACAGGCCAGTACATCAGGAGACGTGGAGGAGGCCGTAGGAGGGCAACAACCCAGCAGCAGGACCGCTACCTCCGCCTTTGTGCAAGGAGGGGCACTGCCAGAGCCCTGCAAAATGACCTCCAGCAGGCCACAAATGTGCATGTGTCTGCTCAAACGGTCAGAAACAGACTCCATGAGGGTGGTATGAGGGCCCGACGTCCACAGGTGAGGGTTGTGCTTACAGCCCAACACCGTGCAGGATGTTTGGCATTTGCCAGAGAACACCAAGATTGGCAAATTCGCCACTGGCGCCCTGTGCTCTTCACAGATGAAACAGGTTCACACTGAGCACATGAGCACATGTGACAGACGTGACAGAGTCTGGAGACGCCGTGGAGAACGTTCTGCTGCCTGCAACATCCTCCAGCATGACCGGTTTGGCGGTGGGTCAGTCATGGTGTGGGGTGGCATTTCTTTGTGGGCCGCACAGCCCTCCATGTGCTCGCCAGAGGTAGCCTGACTGCCATTAGGTACCGAGATGAGATCCTCAGAGCCCTTGTGAGACCATATGCTGACACATGCACATTTGTGGCCTGCTGGAGGTCATTTTGCAGGGCTCTGGCAGTGCCCCTCCTTGCACAAAGGCGGAGGTAGCGGTCCTGCTGCTGGGTTGTTGCCCTCCTACGGCCTCCTCCACGTCTCCTGATGTACTGGCCTGTCTCCTGGTAGCGCCTCCATGCTCTGGACACTACGCTGACAGACACAGCAAACCTTCTTGCCACAGCTCGCATTGATGTGCCATCCTGCATGAGCTGCACTACCTGAGCCACTTGTGTGGGTTGTAGACTCCGTCTCATGCTACCACTAGAGTGAGAGCACCGCCAGCATTCAAAAGTGACCAAAACATCAGCCAGGAAGCATAGGAACTGAGAAGTGGTCTGTGGTCACCACCTGCAGAATCACTCCTTTATTGGGGGTGTCTTGCTAATTGCCTATAATTTCCACCTTTTGTCTATTCCATTTGCACAACAGCATGTGAAATTTATTGTCAATCAGTGTTGCTTCCTAAGTGGACAGTTTGATTTCACAGAAGTGTGATTGACTTGGAGTTACATTGTGTTGTTTAAGTGTTCCCTTTATTGTTTTGAGCAGTGTATATACAGTTGAAGTCGGACGTTTACATACACCTTAGCCAAATACATTTAAACTCAGTTTTTCACAATTCCTGACATTTAATCCCAGTAAAAATGCCCTGTCTTAGGTCAGTTAGGATCACCACTTTATTTTAAGAATGTGAAATGTCAGAATAATAGTAGGGAGAATTATTTATTTCAGCTTTCATTTCTTTCATCACATTCCCAGTGGGTCAGAAGTTTACATACACTCAATTAGTATTTGGTAGCATTGCTTTTAAATTATTTCACTTGGGTCAAACGTTTCGGGTAGCCTTCCACAAGCTTCCCACAATAAGTTCGGTGAATTTTGGCCCATTCCTCCTGACAGAGCTGGTGTAACTGAGTCAGGTTTGTAGGCCTCCTTGCTCTCACACGCTTTTTCAGTTCTGCCCACAAATTTTTGATGTGATTGAGGTCAGGGCTTTGTGATGGCCACTCCAATACCTTGACTTTGTTGTCCTTAAGCCATTTTGTCACAACTTTGGAAGTATGCTTGGGATCATTGTCCATTTGGAAGACCCATTTGGAACCAAGCTCTAACTTCCTGACTGATGTCTTGAGATGTTGCTTCAATATATCCACATAATTTTCCTACCTCATGATGCCATCTATTTTGTGAAGTGCACCAGGCCCTCCTGCAGCAAAGCACCCCCACAACATGATGCTGCCACCCCCGTGCTTCACGGTTGGGATGGTGTTCTTCGGCTTGCAAGCCTCCCCCTTTTTCCTCCAAACATAACGATGGTCATTATGTCCAAACAGTTCTATTTTTGTTTCATCAGACCATAGGACGTTTGCCAAAAAGTACGATCTTTGTCCCCATGTGAAGTTGCATGCCATAGTTTGGCTTTTTTAATGGCGGTTTTGGAGCAGTGGCTTCTTCCTTGCTGAGCAGCCTTTCAGGTTATGTCGAAATAGGACTTGTTTTACTGTGGATTTTAGATACTTTTGTACCCGTTTCCTCCAGCATCTTCACAAGGTCCTTTGCTGTTGTTCTGAACTAAATTTCGAGTCTCATAGCAAAGGGTTTGAATGCTTATGTAAATAAGGTATCTGTTTTTTATTTGTAATACATTTGCAAAAATTTCTAACAAACCTGTACTCACTTTGTCATTATGGGGTATTGTGTGTAGATTGAGGAATTGTTTTGTAATAAATATTTGAATAAGGCTGTAACGTAACAAAATGTGGAAAAAGTCAAGGGGTCAGAATACTTTCCGAATGCTCTTCTCCTGGATGCTTTGGAGCAAGCAGCTGGGAATTATTATTATATTCCCACACAAGGGGGATGCCGCTGGGAAATTCCAGGCACTATCAAGTGCTTGTCAAATTGTGAATGAGAGACTGATGAAGTGTGTTCAGCGTAAGCAAAAAACAAAGCAGAGCTCAAGCCTTTCATGCAACTTTTTCTAATCATTAGCCGCATCATGCAGCCTTAGAATATATTACAAATCAAAACCTATAGACCAACGTTTGGATCACAACTGAAGTTGAATAAATAGCTCTAAATTAAGCATATAGGAGGACCTGTTTCTTTGTTAACCGCTCAACACAGAACAGCCACGTGCGCACTCCCTCAATATTTTCTCCAAACGATTTCTATTTCTATTTTATTAAACTATGTTCAAATGTATTCTTCATACCATAAAATAATGCCACTAATTCTAAGCAAATCTTGTCTGCTAAATTAACTAGTGTAGCCCACAACCATATGGCATAGCTAGATCAGGACAACTCAGAGTATGCTATTCTGTTCTTCTGAAATAGACTACATTTTCTTCATATCAAGTTTCTTAAGACCTGTCTAAAATAAATAATGGATTTATTGTGATGGTGCAAGCTATATGAAATTAATGTATTAGACTTTTTAAATGATGTTCCAAAGTTCTGCATCAGTGGCTTGCAGGTTATGCTAAATATGTTTATGTTAATTAACAATTGCTTGACAATCACTGGCTGACAAAATTTCATGACCGCCACAGCCCTATCTGTGAGTATCGGTATATGTGACGCTCAACTTACTGTGAAACATTTGTAGAAAGCAGAGTCCAGTGCTTTTATGATGTCAACGTCTGGTTCCCATTTCACTTTCCCCCGGTTGCCTTGGCCCCTTTTGTAGTTTTCCGAGGCTGTCAAGACGCTGAAAGGGTGGAGTTTTGCCTAAGACAACAATAAAACAGTTAGATAAATCCCTGGGAAAGCAGTATGTGAATGAATCCCAGTTGTCAGAAGGTGAGAGACATAGGTACGCCTCACCTTCTTTAAAGCCGCCTCACTCTGGATCCTTTCGCACACCTCTGCCACGTCTGAGCTTCCTGGTTCCAGGACTTGGTCTGCGGTCATCTTACCCAGGGTCCTTAGCATTGACTCCATGGGCATCTCCTTTAACAATGCTTTCCATACCTGCAGTGGAGAAAAGGCATCATACATGAACTAAAAACAACCCCCATCCCACAAAAGTAATAAGGATGTCTTGAGACCCTACACATGAAAAAGTGATAATTCCACTATGATAATTATATGGTGCTAATATTTCCCATTAATATGGCATTGAGACATAGAGCTGGATGTAAAAAACAGCTAGGAGTGTGGCTTAGAGTAGGCTACTGGGCTTAGAGTAGGCTACTGGGCTTAAAGTAGGCTACTGGGCTTAGAGTAGGCTACTGGGCTTAGAGTAGGCTACTGGGCTTAGAGTAGACTACTGGGCTTAGAGTAGGCTACTGGGCTTAGAGTAGGCTACTGGGCTTAGAGTAGGCTCGTGGTCTAAGCCGCAGGCCCCAGCCTACATATACTCCCGCGCAATGGATTTGAATCTGTCACACTGCTATATTTCAGCACACTCTCTCCTCTATCTTTCCTATCTATCACAGTTAATAAACCAAAAATGTGAGGAGTGGGACTACACACTTTAACAAAAAAAGCTAGCAGTGACGAGGACATCTCAATATTGGACCAACTTTAATTTGAGCGGGGAAAAAAAGAGTTGGTTAAAAACACAAGTTGGTGGGTGCACACTGCTCACCACTTTGGACTTCAGGTGGTCTGTCAGAAGTTGTTCCCGCTCCAGACTATGCTCCTCTATTAGATGGCTGACCTCCATCTCGTCTGCACTGTGTTTGACCTTCTCAACCGCTTCCAGGTATGAGAGGACTTTGATCACCTCCTCCGAGTTCTCCTTGTCGGCGTATGCCCCCTGGACCTCCTTCCATCCTTTCATAACGTATTTACTGATCAACACGATCGCTGCAAGCACAGCAGAGTTGTCAGAGCATAAATCAGACAAAAGAAAAAGAGCATTGAACCACATTTCCTGATACCACCAATAATTTGTTACTTTAAAGGCTTTACTGAGATATTATTTTATTACTGATTTCATCCATGAGGATAACCCTTTTATAAAAAAACATGTCATCAACACAAAAAAACATTCTCCGTAGTCTAAATCTTGCACCATGACCCTTGTATATTCATAATAGCGTTTGAGAGTGTGTACATTGTAAATCTTTTGCAGCTTACCTTCGTTAGCAGGCTTGGCGTGGGAGAGTCTGAGCAGATCCTGATGCGACCAGCCCTCTCTCGTTTTATACTTGGTCACCGCCAGAGCCAGACCCATGGCGTCCTGTTTATTGTACCAATCTGACACCGCTTTCCTCAGGGCCCGTCCCCATATCCCGCACCGCATCCTCTCTTTCGCCTCCTTCTTGTATTGGATGAAGGTGAAGAGGTGCTCGGGGGCCCGGCACACCTCACTCAGGGCTCGGAACGCCCCCTGTCTGGTATTCAGGTCCAAATGTTGGGAGCACACAGCTAAGGCGAACAGGGAAGGGTTGGCCCTGACTGGCCTGCCCTCCAGAGCCAGCCTCTTGACCTCCTCCACCACCTCGCAACCCCTGCCCTCCTGTAGCAGGGAGAGCAGAGCCAGGGCACTCTCCATGCCCAGCCGGTGCTCTTTGGTGTCATAGATGGCCATTTCCGAGCCGTAGCAGATGAAGCGGCGGAGCCTGGTCATGTCTGTTACCTCCCATGGGTGCTCACTGTCGCCAACTGAGTTTTGGCCGTGGTCGTTGGCATCCTGTCCCGATGGCTCCATGTGATAGCTCCTCTAAACTGTCAGATGGATGGACAGGTAGAGACACAGATGTTTCAGCTGAAAGTAACAAACTTTTTTTGAATGGACAATTGCACTGGTTTGCTGGGGTGAGCAGCAAACCAAGGTGAAGTTGATTTTATATTCACACATTCAACAGACATTTAAATCAGACATTCAACAGACATTCGCCAAAAGCCATTTAAAAATCTATAACTAATTCACCATTTGTCACAGAATCATCAACCTAGATATGATTTATTCTATAAAATGTCTAGCATACTTTTACAACCTTATGTTTTGTGGACAAATTCCAGTTTTGATTTGATAGAAATACATAAAATCTCAAATATTGCATTTAAAGATGATTAAATCAGTGATTGTCACAGAAGAAAGTGAAAATATGCATTTATTTGCAAGAAATGTTCATTTCAAGTGCAATTTGTTCTATATGAAGTTACAATGTTTACATAAAGTTGTAAGTTTACAATCTTCAATTGTATGCCAAATCAATGTTGCATTTTTAGTGCAACAGTTCCACATTTTAAAGTAGTTAAAAGGCACAACAGTCATTTATTTACACGTCTCTAATTTAACAGCAAAGAGGCCCCTTCCAATAATTTCCTATTAAAGTCCTTCTTTGTCATCCCCAGACAAGCTGAATTGTACCATCTCCTGAGGTAATAGATTCAACTGTTCAACACTTACAGGCAAATGTTTAATACCCTGGGTAATCCCAGAACACATTCTGGAAAGTCTAGAGATTCAGTGGTCTTTGGTCACTTTATTAGGTACAACCCCCTATGCATCTGGTACAGAGCGAATTCAAAACTGTTGATGAAACTGGGAAAGGAGATAAGACTGCTCAAGTTTTTAAGTCCAGTTGGAGTTTATTACAGTCAGTACAAGTTTTGAAACTTTTCTGAGTTACAAAAGACCATCACAGACTGTCTAAAGTTCAACCAAACAGTAACAGAATACTTCTCTGCATGCTTTAGTGTCTAGCAAGCAAAGACCATGGGACTTGGTGTATGTAGGAGCAATTTATTTTCGTGAATCGGGTGGTGAACCTAATAAAGTGGCAACTGAGTGTAGATATCACAAACGACTCCTTTTGAGCAGTGTCTGTCTGTTATACGTTTGATCAAAGGGTATAATGGTACATCTGATCCCCAAGGTCCTCATAGGCTCACTTGGATATATAGAGTTGGAGGTAAAGGAAAAAATATGAAACTAGGACTTTAAAACACTGGCAGAATTCTTTCATCCACATCCATACAATACGTATTTTAAAGTATAAATGCCCTTCTAAGACCACTGTCTTTCTGGATGTTTTAAAAGGTTTGCAAACAGTTCTTTCTGCAAGGAATGTGAGTTGAAAGGGATATGGTAATACCTATGTAGGTGACGTAGTTTCTCCACTGGTATAATGGGTATAATGTGTGGTAGTTGCATACCTCCCTGCTGAATTATGTAGAGCTGATTAGAGCCAGTTGATATTTTTTGGTGAAAAACCACATATTCACGTAGGCTTTGTGCTAGCAGTTTGATAGAGAAAGAGACCAAATAGCCCGTTGAAGTACTAGGTTTTAATGGTTAGTGCCAGTAGATTGCAGAGGGGTTCACAATCATAATGTATACATTTAGCCTAAAAACAAAACATGTACCGTCCACTTCTAAATACTGGCGTTTTATATTGTTATCCACCCTCTGGTATATACATATACACACTACAGTTCAAAAGATTGGGTTCACTTAGAAACGTCCATGTTTTTTAAAGAAAAGCACGTCATTGTCCATTAAAATAACATCAATGATCATTCATCACTGACTATTGTAGCTGGAAACGACTGATTTTTAATGGAATATCTACATAGGCCCATTATCAACAACCATCACTCCTGTGTTCCAATGGAACGTTGTGTTAGCTAATCCAAGTTTGTAATTTTAAAAGGCTAATTGATCATCAGAAAACCCTTCTTCAATTATGTTAGCACAGCTGAAAACTGTTGTCCTGATTAAAGAAGCAATAAAACTGGCCTTCTTTAGACTAGTTGAGTATCTGGAGCATCAGCATTTGTGGGTTCGATTACAGGCGCAAAATGGCCAGAAACAAAGACCTTTCTTCTGAAACTCATCAGTCTATTCTTGTTCTGAGAAATGAAGGCTATTCCATGCGAGAAATTGCCAAAAAACTGAAGATCTCGTACAACACTGTGTACTACTCCCTTCACAGAACAGAGGAAACTGGCTCTAAACAGAATAGAAAGAGGAATGGGAGGCCCCGGTGCACAACTGAGCAAGAGGACAAGTACATTAGAGTGTCTAGTTTGAGAAACAGATGCCTCACAAGTCCTCAACTGGCAGCTTCAATAAATAGTGCCCACAAAACACCAGTCTCAATGTCAACAGTGAAGAGACGACTCCGGGATGCTGGCCTTCTAGGCAGAGTTGCAAAGAAAAAGCCATATCTCTGTCCAGTGTCTGTTCTTTGCCCATCTTAATATTTTATTTTTATTTGCCAGTCTGAGAAAGTGCTTTTTTTTTTTGCAACTCTGCGTAGAAGGCCAGCATCCCGGAATCACCTCTTCACTGTTGAAAACAAGGACATTTCTAAGTGACCCCAAACTTTTGAACAGTAGTGTTTGTTATGGTTCACTCTTAGTTTTCCTTATCTCCACTGTGGAATGCCCATGTTGATCCCCTTGGTTGTCTTGGTCCTCTTGATCCATCCACCTGTCTTCTTTGTTAGTCAGGCCTGACCCCTTCATCCCGTACTTTTTTCCTGTAATCTAATATGACTGAAGATGCAGAATGTTATGCCAGGCCCCTTCTAATAGGGTATAACAGACTCGTTAGAACTTTGACCACAAATCAAAAACTGGATTTTTACTCAAAACAAAAGGTTGTAAAAGTATGCTAGACATTTATAGAATAAATCATATCTAGGTTGATGATTCGGTGACAAATGGTAAATTAGAGGTCTTGCGGTGGTCTTGCGGTGTGTGGTAACGTCACTTCCTGTTGAATCTGCAGACGTGTTGCTGTGCGTTTTGCTGCCAACTTTACTTTACTTTGCTAGCTGACAACTTTACGTTTTTTTGTTTTGTTTTTCTTTTTAATTACCGTTTATATTTTTAGTTTTTCCATCGCAACTTTTTTCCCTCATTCAACTTTTTCACTCCGGACGCTTTATCTGGACATGGTTCGTCAACACCTTCAACAGCCGAAGCTAAGTAGTAACATTAACATGATGTCTTCTAATTGCAGTCGCTGTACTCATAATATACAGGAGAACGATCGCCTTACGGCGAGAATAGCTGTGCTACAAGCCCAGCTTCAGACGCAATCGTTAGGCAAGGGTAATTTCAGTGTAGGAAAGGAAGAAACAGCGTCTGTGCCACCAGTAAGTACAGATAGTAACGTTAGTATAAACCCCCCCGCACAGTCCCCGCAGCCGGACAACTTTCTCATGGCTTCTGGAGGGAAATGCTGTTGGAATGCTCAACCGGTGTCGCTCATTCAGCCGACAGAAACTTTCAACCGGTTCTCCCCATTATGTAGCGAGTCGGAGTCTGAGTCTGAGTCTTCTCTTGTCTCTACTCCTCCCGTTACGGGGTCTGAGACGCCGAAGGCTCCCACCATTAGCTCTGACAAATTGAAAACCCTAGTCATTGGCGACTCCATTACCCGCAGTATTAGACTTAAAACGAATCACCCAGCGATCATACACTGTTTACCAGGGGGCAGGGCTACCGACGTTAAGGCTAATCTAAAGATGGTGCTGGCTAAAGCTAAATCTGGCGAGTGTAGAGAGTATAGAGATATTGTTATCCACGTCGGCACCAACGATGTTAGAATGAAACAGTCAGAGGTCACCAAGCTCAACATAGCTTCAGCGTGTAAATCAGCTAGAAAGATGTGTCGGCATCGAGTAATTGTCTCTGGCCCCCTCCCAGTTAGGGGGAGTGACGAGCTCTACAGCAGAGTCTCAGCACTCAATCGCTGGTTGAAAACTGTTTTCTGCCCCTCCCAAAAGATAGAATTTGTAGATAATTGGCCCTCTTTCTGGGACTCACCCACAAACAGGACCAAGCCTGACCTGCTGAGGAGTGACGGACTCCATCCTAGCTGGAGGGGTGCTCTCATCTTATCTACCAACATAGATAGGGCTCTAACTCCTCTAGCCCCACAATGAAATAGGGTGCAGGCCAGGCAGCAGGCTGTTAGCCAACCTGCCAGCTTAGTGGAGTCTGCCAATAGCACAGTCAGTGTAGTCAGCTCAGCCATACCCATTGAGACTGTGTCTGTGCCTCGACCTAGGTTGGGCAAAACTAAACATGGCGGTGTTCGCCTTAGCAATCTTATTAGGATAAAGACCTCCTCCATTCCTGCCATTATTGAAAGAGATCGTGATACCTCACATCTCAAAATAGGGTTACTTAATGTTAGATCCCTCACTTCAAAGGCAGTCATAGTCAATGAACTAATCACTGATCATAATCTTGATGTGATTGGCCTGACTGAAACATGGCTTAAGCCTGATGAATTTACTGTGTTAAATGAGGCCTCACCTCCTGGTTACACTAGTGACCATATCCCCCGTGCATCCCGCAAAGGCGGAGGTGTTGCTAACATTTACGATAGCAAATTTCAATTTACAAAAAAAAAAAATGGCGTTTTCGTCTTTTGAGCTTCTAGTCATGAAATCTATGCAGCCTACTCAATCACTTTTTATAGCTACTGTTTACAGGCCTCCTGGGCCATATACAGCATTCCTCTCTGAGTTTCCTGAATTCCTATCAGACCTTGTAGTCATAGCAGATCATATTCTAATTTTTGGTGATTTTAATATTCACATGGAGAAGTCCACAGACCCACTCCAAAAGTCTTTCGGAGCCATCATCGACTCAGTGGGTTTTGTCCAACATGTCTCTGGACCTACTCACTGCCACAGTCATACTCTGGACCTAGTTTTGTCCCATGGAATAAATGTTGTAGATCTTAATGTTTTTCCACATAATCCTGGACTATCGGACCACCATTTTATTACGTTTGCAATCGCAACAAATAATCTGCTCAGACCGCAACCAAGAAGCATCAAAAGTCGTGCTATAAATTCTCAGACAACACAAAAATTCCTTGATGCCCTTCCAGACTCCTTCTGCCTACCCAAGGACGTCAGAGGACAAAAATCAGTTAACCACTTAACTGAGGAACTCAATTTAACCTTGCGCAATACCCTAGATGCAGTTGCACCCCTAAAAACGAAAAACATTTGTCATAAGAAACTAGCTCCCTGGTATACAGAAAATACCCGAGCTTTGAAGCAAGCTTCCAGGAAATTGGAACGGAAATGGCGCCACACCAAACTGGAAGTCTTCCGACTAGCTTGGAAAGACAGTACCGTGCAGTACCGAAGAGCCCTCACTGCTGCTCGATCATCCTACTTTTCCAACTTAATCGAGGAAAATAAGAACAATCCAAAATTTCTTTTTGATACTGTTGCAAAGCTAACTAAAAATCAGCATTCCCCAAGAGAGGATGGCTTTCACTTCAGCAGTAATAAATTCATGAACTTCTTTGAGGAAAAGATCATGACCATTAGAAAGCAAATTACGGACTCCTCTTTGAATCTGCGTATTCCTCCAGGGCTTAGCTGTCCTGGATCTGCACAGCTCTGCGAGGGCCTGGGATCGGGAGAGACACTTAAGTGTTTTAGTACTATATCTCTTGACACAATGATGAAAATAATCATGGCCTCTAAACCTTCAAGCTGCATACTGGATCCTATTCCTACTAAACTGCTGAAGGAGCTGCTTCCTGTGCTTGGCCCTCCTATGTTGAACATAATAAACAGCTCTCTATCCACTGGATGTGTACCAAACTCACTAAAAGTGGCAGTGATAAAGCCTCTCTTGAAAAAGCCAAACCTTGACCCGGAAAATATAAAAAACTATCGGCCTATATCGAATCTTCCATTCCTCTCAAAAATTTTAGAAAAAGCTGTTGCGCAGCAACTCACTGCCTTTCTGAAGACAAACAATGTGTACGAAATGCTTCAGTCTGGTTTTAGACCCCATCATAGCACTGAGACTGCACTTGTGAAGGTGGTAAATGACCTTTTAATGGCGTCAGACCGAGGCTCTGCATCTGTCCTCGTGCTACTAGACCTTAGTGCTGCCTTTGACACCATCGATCACCACATTCTTTTGGAGAGACTGGAAACCCAAATTGGTCTACACGGACAAGTTCTGGCCTGGTTTAGATCTTACCTGTCGGAAAGATATCAGTTTGTCTCTGTGAATGGTCTGTCCTCTGACAAATCAACTGTACATTTCGGTGTTCCTCAAGGTTCCGTTTTAGGACCACTATTGTTTTCACTATATATTTTACCTCTTGGGGATGTTATTCGAAAACATAATGTTAACTTTCACTGCTATGCGGATGACACACAGCTGTACATTTCAATGAAACATGGTGAAGCCCCAAAATTGCCCTCGCTAGAAGCCTGTGTTTCAGACATAAGGAAGTGGATGGCTGAAAACGTTCTACTTTTAAACTCGGACAAAACAGAGATGCTTGTTCTAGGTCCCAAGAAACAAAGAGATCTTCTGTTAAATCTGACAATTCATCTTGATGGTTGTAAAGTCGTCTCAAATAAAACTGTGAAGGACCTCGGCGTTACTCTTGACCCTGATCTCTCTTTTGACGAACATATCAAGACTATTTCAAGGACAGCTTTTTTCCATCTACGTAACATTGCAAAAATCAGAAATTTTCTGTCCAAAAATGATGCAGAAAAATTAATCCATGCATTTGTTACTTCTAGGTTAGACTACTGCAATGCTCTACTTTCCGGCTACCCGGATAAAGCACTAAATAAACTTCAGTTAGTGCTAAATACGGCTGCTAGAATCCTGACTAGAACCAAGAAATTTGATCATATTACTCCAGTGCTAGCTTCCCTACACTGGCTTCCTGTTAAGGCAAGGGCTGATTTCAAGGTTTTACTGTTAACCTATAAAGCGTTACATGGGCTTGCTCCTACCTATCTTTCCGAGTTGGTCCTGCCGTACATACCAATACGTACGCTACGGTCACAAGACGCAGGCCTCCTAATTGTCCCTAGAATTTCTAAGCAAACAGCGGGAGGCAGGGCTTTCTCCTATAGATCTCCATTTTTATGGAACAGTCTGCCTACCCATGTGAGAGACGCAGACTCGGTCTCAACCTTTAAGTCTTTACTGAAGACTTATCTCTTCAGTAGGTCATATGATTGAGTGTAGTCTGGCCCAGGAGTGTGAAGGTGAACGGAAAGGCTCTGGAGCAACGAACCGCCCTTGCTGTCTCTGCCAGGCCGGTTCCCCTCTCTCCACTGGGATTCTCTGCCTCTAACCCTGTTACAGGGGCTGAGTCACTGGCTTGCTGGTGCTCTTTCATGCCGTCCCTAGGAGGGGTGCGTCACTTGAGTGGGTTGAGTTACTGACGTGATCTTCCTGTCTGGGTTGGCGCCCCCCCTTGGTTTGTGCTGTGGTGGAGATCTTTGTGGGCTATACTCGGCCTTGTCTCAGGATTGTAAGTTGGTGGTTGAGGATATCCCTCTAGTGGTGCGGGGGCTGTGCTTTGGCAAAGTGGGTGGGGTTATATCCTTCCTGTTTGGCCCTGTCCGGGGGTTTCTTCGGATGGGGCCACAGTGTCTCCTGACCGCTCCTGTCTCAGCCTCCAGTATTTATGCTGCAGTAGTTTATGTGTCGGGGGGCTAGGGTCAGTTGGTTATACCTGGAGTACTTCTCCTGTCTTATCCAGTGTCCTGTGTGAATTTAAGTATGCTCTCTCTAATTCTCTCGTTCTCTCTGAGAACCTGAGCCCTAGGACCATACGTCAGGACTACCGGGCATGATGACACCTTGCTGTCCCCAGTCCGCCTGGCCTTGCTGCTATTCCAGTTTCAACTGTTCTGCCTGCGGTTACGGAACCCCTACCTGTCCCAGACCTGCTGTTTTCAACTCTTAATGATCGGCTATGAAAAGCCAACAGATTTATTCCTGATTATTATTTGACCATGCTTGTCACTTATGAACATTTTGAAAATCTTGGCTCTCTCTAATTTTCTCCTTCTCTCTTTCTTTCTCTCGGAGGACCTGAGCCCTAGGACCATACGTCAGGACTACCGGCCGTGGTGACTCCTTGCTGTCCCCAGTCCGCCTGGCCTTGCTGCTATTCCAGTTTCAACTGTTCTGCCTGCGGTTATGGAACCCCTACCTGTCCCAGACCTGCTGTTTTCAACTCTTAATGATCGGCTATGAAAAGCCAACAGATTTATTCCTGATTATTATTTGACCATGCTTGTCATTTATGAACATTTTGAAAATCTTGGCTCTCTCTAATTTTCTCCTTCTCTCTTTCTTTCTCTCGGAGGACCTGGGCCCTAGGACCATGCGTCGGGACTGCCGCCCGTGGTGACTCCTTGCTGTCCCCAGTCCGCCTGGCCTTGCTGCTATTCCAGTTTCAGCTGTTCTGCCTGCGGTTATGGAACCGCCACCTGTCCCAGACCTGTTGTTTTTCAACTCTTAATGATCAGCTATGAAAAGCCAACTGAAAATTATTCATGATTATTATTTGACCATGCTTGTCACTTATGAACATTTTTGAACATCTTGGCATAGTTCTGTTATAATCTCCACCCGGCACAGCCAGAAGAGGACTGGCCACCCCTCATAGCCTGGTTCCTCTCTAGGTTTCTTCCTAGGTTTTGGCCTTTCTAGGGAGTTTTTCCTAGCCACCGTGCTTCTACACCTGCATTACTAGCTGTTTGGGGTTTTAGGCTGGGTTTCTGTACAGCACTTCGAGATATTAGCTGATGTACGAAGGGCTATATAAAATAAAATTGATTGATTGATTGAGTTATTGATTTTTACATTTTTTTAAATGGCTTTTGGCCAATGTCTGTTGAATTTGTGAATATAAAACCACCTTTACCTCGCTGTTCAGCAAACAAGACAGACAACTGTCTTGGTTCCTATGTTTCTATTTATGCACGCCATTGTTTTTTGTTACTATGCAAAAGCCTATTAGCTGACTTAGCGTAGACCTTGTATGGCTAGCCAGCTAATAACAGTCATACCGCTGGCTAACATAGATGACTGTGAAACTAGCTACTGTAGACAACAACCAAATGCTATGCACAGCAGCTGCTTAATTTGGTTATGTCAGTTTATGTTGGCTAACATGTTAGCTAGCTACTGTACTGTAGCTAGCCAGCTAACAATTGTCACACAAACTAGCTGGCTGGCCACATTCCTAATAGATAACTACAAGCATCCATGGGCATGACAACGATTTAAATTATCATTACAAAAAACATAAAAGCACTGCAGACCAACTCGAGTCACAGTCAGAGCAGTTCTGGCTAGCAGCTAGCCAGCAGATCCGACACACTTTCATGTTAATATTATTAAGTCACTGCAAACACCGCGCAAGTTATTATGGCTTCGGAAAACGTACCAGGGGCGAGAAATTAGTTTTACTCCCAGTTGTACCATTATCGCAACTGTTAAACCAATACGTTTAAATAAATTCCTTTCAATCTTCTCGTTTTAACAGTTGGGATAACGGGACAATTCGGAGTACAACACATTTCTCATCCCTGGATTGAGGTACACTTTCCGAGCCGAAACACCGGCTCCACGGGTCTTAACGAGCATGTGCGTGGACCAATGGCTGTATGGACCATAGACAGTCTGGAGGAAAACAAAGTGCTCAATAACGTTTACCGGTATTTCTGGGAAACGACTAAGTGTGTCAGCACTCCAGTAACATAGCTAGTGACTTTGTTTAGTGACTGGCATCAATTTACTTTCGTTACTCAACAAAATTGGGGAAAATAGAAAGATCAAACCGCACGTAACAACATTGACCAGAGTTAGTGATGTGGCTGCGATGATAGCTAGCTAGCTGTAGTTAGCCACACTGTTTGCACAGTAGTTGGCCTAGCGATACAGAATTTTAGAATTTTTCCGGTTTCTATTTTGAAGACAAAAACATCACATAGATTAGTTATTGCACTTACCACACTCTGTGACTAGTTAATAACGTAGCTAATAGTTGATTTTCAGGTCTTATGGGCGTCACTGGGGAATCATACACGATGACTATTATCGTTCTCCTAGCATCAGGATGTTATGCTGGCCGCAAGATCGCGGATCCTTTTTGGGTGCGTTTGTAAATTCACTCTGGATATCTAATCCGAATTGAGAGCGCTCTCGTCTGAGTGTGACAGGGTGCCGAATAACTGATGAATTTATGAACGCGCAACACCCGTTGAATATGACCGGTGTCAGTAAACGTCGGCAAAAAAAAAATTTAATTGTTGCCAGCAGCACAATTACAGTCACCAACACTCTATATAACAAGAACACAGCCTAAACAGCTCTGCTATTGCGAGAACAATGGTCAGAGTGAGGTGTTCTCTCATTTATGTCTGGAAGTAGCTAGCAAGCTAACTTTAACCAGTTAACTTGGGTGCTTGACTACCGTTCTGAGGTCAGAACGCTCGGATAAACCCTACTCCTCGGCCAGAGCGTCCAGTGTATGCTCTGAATTTATGAACGGACAATGAATGTACATACTCTGGCACGCCAGTGTGCACTTACGAACACACGTTTTATTTTCTCCTTCAAAATAAGAGTCCCTCTGCAAAGACATGCTAAAGTTTGGGGAAATCGATTAAAAAAAATTGCACTCAGGTGCAGCACATCTGTTTTTCACAGCATTGTAATACATGGATAATTTGACATATATTTATAGAAATACTTTAAATAAAATACAAATATATGTTATTGGAATTACTCAATAGATACACTTAAATGCCAGCAGCATACCACTCTGCATCCCACAGCTGGCTTGTTCTGAAGCTAAGCAGTGTTGGTCCTGGTTGGTCCCTGGATGGGAGACCAGACGCTGCTGGAAGTGGTGTTGGAGGGCCAGTAGGAGGCACCCTTTGCTCTAGTCTAAAAAAAAATATCACAAT
Organism: Salvelinus namaycush; assembly: GCF_016432855.1. Taxonomy (NCBI): domain Eukaryota; kingdom Metazoa; phylum Chordata; class Actinopteri; order Salmoniformes; family Salmonidae; genus Salvelinus; species Salvelinus namaycush. The sequence goes on from NC_052331.1 coordinate 34,219,002, forward strand.
GCCCCAGGGCAGTGATTGGGAACATTGCCCTGTATAGGGTGCCGTCTTTCGGATGGGACATTAATTGGGTGTCCTGACTCTCTATGGTCACTGAAGATCCCATGGAACTTATCGTAGTAGGGTGTGAACCCTGGTGTCCTTGCTAAATTCCCATTCTGGCCTTCATACCATCATGGCCACCTAATCATCCCCAGTTTACAATTGGCTCTTTCATCCCCCCTTCTCTCCCCTGTAACTATTCCCCAGATCGTTGCTGTAAATGAGAATGTGTTCTCAGTCAACTTACCTGGTAAAATAAGGGTTAAATAAAATAAATGGGTCTCGTGCTGAGCAACGGGTTGAGTACAGAGTACTGATGACTCATTACTCCACACACACTATTCACTGCAATGCAAGACACTGCATATTCATTACATATTGGCTTATAGAGAAACTAACTATATTTGGTGAGTAGAGACCCTACTGAGTATTTCCCAGCCCACTTTAGCTGCGACGGGTAGAAAGGTTTTCGCTCTACAAGCCAATATGTATCCTACTTACAATCTATTGTATAGCATTAGGGGCTATGGAGGGGGTGAAGAACAAAGTGCTGTTGGGTATGTACGACACAGTCCCCCTCCAAAACTACACATATAAGGTTAGTAGAGTATTTCCCACCACACTTTAGCTGAGACAGGTAGAAATGTTCTCTACAGGCCAATATTCTTAACATATCAGTGTCAACATTGTATTTTTTTCATTATTGATCTAAAAAAAAAATGTTTTTAGAACCATATATTTGTTTTCATAAATTACTGTTTTGTATTTTGTTGTCGCCACAATAAAAGTGGCAATTGATTAATATTAAATATTATTTGAATGAGTTATGCAATGTTTTGAAATGCAGTCTTTTATTTTTGAAGGTTTTATCATTAACATACTAATTGACGTCGTTGTCTGTGCTGCTGGCAGAATACTATTTATTCAAGGCTAGTCTCGGACTACTAGCCGCACTAACGATGACGTCACTTTTTTAATGTAATGAGAAACCTTCAGAATAAAAGTCCGGAATTCAAGACATTGCAAAGTTAAGAACTTATTCAAAAGAAATTACATTTTAATCAATGCCGATTTTAATAGACTCATAAGCAAATGTAATTATTTATTTATTTTAAAAATTATAACATGAACATTATTTTGCTCGCTTCGAGGCAAGCAACACTGAGGCATGCACGAGAGCATCAGCTGTTCCGGACGACTATGTGATCACGCTCTCCATAGCCGACATGAGTAAGACCTTTAAACAGGTCAGCATACACAAGGCTGCGGGGCCAGACGGATTACCAGAACGTGTGCTGACCAACTGGCAGGTGTCTTCACTGACATTTTCAACATGTCCCTGATTGAGTCTGTAATACCAACATGTTTCAAGCAGACCACCATAGTCCCTGTGCCCACGAACACAAAGGCAACCTGCCTAAATGACTACAGACCCGTAGCACTCACATCTATAGCCATGAAGTGCTTTGAAAGGCTGGTAATGGCTCACATCAACACCATTATCCCAGAAACCCTAGACCCACTCCAATTTGCATACCGCCCAAACAGATCCACAGATGATGCAATCTCTATTGCACTCCACACTGCCCTTTCCCACCTGGACAAAAGGAACACTTATGTGAGAATGCTATTCATTGACTACAGCTCAGCGTTCAACACCATAGTACCCTCAAAGCTCATCACTAAGCTAAGGATCCTGGGACTAAACACCTCCCTCTGCAAATGGATCCTGGACTTCCTGACGGGCCGCCCCCAGGTGGTGAGGGTAGGTAGCAACACATCTGCCACGCTGATCCTCAACACAGGAGCTCCCTAGGGGTGCGTGCTCAGTCCCCTCCTGTACTCCCTGTTCACCCACTACTGCATGGCCAGGCACGACTCCAACACCATCATTAAGTTTGCCGATGACACAACAGTGGTAGGCCTGATCACCGACAACGAGGAGACAGCCTATAGGGAGGTCAGAGACCTGACCGTGTGATGCAAGGACAACAACCTCTCCCTCAACGTGATCAAGACAAAGGAAATTATTGTGGACTACAGGAAAAGGAGGACCGAGCACTACAGGAAAAGACAGGGAGAGGTTGAAAATGTCAGTATGTTGACAATATTGCAGAGCACAAACTCAAACATTGTGAAAATTCTGTACAACTTCCATGTACCCTTAACAGTGGCCATGTAGCCTACTGTGGCTATTTAATCATGATGCAGGGCTTGACATTAACCTGTTTATCCACTTGTCCTTCAGACAAGGAGGTGACTGAACATGTTGTTGTGTTTGATGCAAGAAAACACTTTACAAAATAAAAAGCATTATTATTCCCATACCATTATTACAGAGAATCAGACAAATTATGCTACCCTCTGTCTATTGGCTACTTCGCTTATTCAAGCCTGTCTCAAAATACAACACTGCCCCTTTAAGACAAAAAACTATTTATCTGACTCACATTTCAAAGATGTCTAGAAATCAGTGGAGGCTGGTGGGAGGAGCTATAGGAGGACAGGCTCATTGTAATGGCTGGAATGGAATAATTTTTGTTACGTTACAGCATTATTCATACATTTATTGAAAAAAAAAAATCTTCATGAATCTACACACAATACCCCTTAATGACAAAGCGAAAACTTTTAGCAAATGTATTAAAAATAAAAACAGACCCTTTGCTATGAAACTCGAAATTGAGCTTCCATTTCCATTGATCATCCTTGAGATGTTTCTACAACTTGATTGGAGTCCACTTGTGGTAAATTAAATTGATTGTTCATGATTTGGAAAGGCTCACACCTGTCCATGTGTAGCCAATGTGAAATGGCTAGCTAGTTAGCGGGGTGCGCGCTAATAGCGTTTCAATCGGTGATGTCACTAGCACTGAGACCTTGACGTAGTTTTTCCCCTTGCTCTGCAAGTGCCGCGGCTTTTGTGGAGCGATGGGTAATGATGCTTCGTGGGAGGCAGTTGTTGATGTGTGCAGAGGAGCCCAGGTAGGGGCGAGGAGAGGGACGAACGTGAAACGGTAACATTGATGCTGTTGACCCCGGATCACTGGTTGCTGCGGAAAAGGAGGAGGTCAAAAGGGGGATGAGTGTAACCGATGTGAAATGGCTAGCTAGTTAGCAGGGTGCGCGCTAATAGCGTTTCAATCGGTGACATCACTCGCGCTGAGACATTGAAGTAGTTGTTCCCCTTGCTCTGCAAGGGCTGCGGCTTTTGTGGAGCAATGGGTAACGATGCTTCGAGGGTGGCTGTTGTCTATGTGTGCGAGCCCAGGTAGGGGCGAGGAGAGGGACGGAATCTAAACTGTTACATATATAAGATCCCACAGTTGACAGTGCATGTCGCAGCAAAAACTAAGCCATGAGGTCGAAGGAATTGTCCGTAGAGCTCTGAGACAGGATTGTGTCGAGGCACAGATCTGGGGAAGGGTACTCAAAAATGTCTGCAGCATTAACGATCGACAAGAACACAGTGGCCTCCATCATTCTTAAATGGAAGAAGTTTGGAACCACCAAGACTCGTGTGTTCAGCAGGATGCAACTTTTAGAATTAACATACCTCTCACATGTAGAACAAGGAATTACGTTGGTTATTTTTCATGGTATTTCTATCTGCAACTTTGGACAACGTTTGGCTACTGAATGTGACCCATGATCAGAAGGATCCTAAATAGTCCTTTTCTGGAAAAACTGGCTTAAATTCAACCCGTTTATTGGATCCTGGATTGCATAATAGGGGAATTACAGAATCAGGATCAATCATATCCAGATGCAGAAACGAAAAGGAAAACTGGGCCTTAACCAAACTCAGATTCTGTCCTTGTAAACCCCACAGGCCTCACAAGACTCGTCTGGAGGTCCCCCTGTACCAGTTGAAAAAATGAATGGAAGTACAGTATACTGTATATGGAGACTGTTTAGTGCCAAAAATAAGGGGTTTGTTACATCTGCGCCTACCACGCCCTCTACTGCTCATCCTGTGTCTCCCTAACCTGCCGCCACTCCCCCAGTACTCTCTCCCTCTCTCTCTCTTTGTGTGTGTGTGATTGTGTGGGCGGAGATAGGGGTGCTGGAGTCAGAGCAGATCCTCACCAGTTGCAACCTGTTCCATAATCAAGACCTCTACAAATACTCAGCCCTGCCACTTCCACGCTGCCAGATCATAACCTTTGCTCAGTCTGTCTGTGTTTTTAGCCGTTTGTTCCTGCTTAGATCCTGTTTTCGTGTTGTGCCTAATTTCCCTTGCCTGACGCTGTTTTCCTCTCCGCTACAGTTCTGTCGGCTCTGACTCTGGTCCCTGTCTCCAGTCCCACGTCTCATCAGTCCTGCTACCCTGTCCTGGTCCCCCCCACTCTACTGCTTCCTTGGATTCCTCTCTGGACCTGCTTACCCAGCCCCAACTCCCCTCGCTCCAGCCTCAGCCTCAGCACTTAGCTCCCTGCAACCCGCCCAAGCTTTTCGTGCCCTGCACCCCATCTTCCCCGTTTTTTCAAAAAATACCTTGGTTACTTTATCCCAGTCTCCTCGTCTGAGTCTGCTCTTGGGTTCACCCGCTCCGCGTAACAGGGTTAAATGCATGTAAAATAAAAATAATAAAAAATCCTGATATTTCTTACTGTATATCTCTGATATAGGACAGACACTTCAGAAAAATGTCCTTACATTTTTTTGGGGGGGGACTATCTTTTCCATGTAGTGAATCTGTTATTCAATGTGATTGTATCGGCTAATAGCAGTAAGCCCCCCCCCCCCCATTTTTTTTTTTTATACTTCAAGGGGTCTTAAAATTATAAATCAAATAGCAAAAGGATCCTTGGTATGACCTTAAAACAATTCCACATAACTTGGTAAACCCTTCATATGGGTAAATTTCTCATTCCACCAGAGGACAATGTTGGCTAAAATATGGAAGGCAAACTGATTACCTTAACAATGTGTTATTATCTTCAAGCTGCATCAGGTTTATTATTCTTATAAATTGTATGTTTTAAGGAGAGTGGATTTTACTCTCTCCTTACACAATGTGTTTTAAAGACAGAAACAGGAAGAGGACACACAGAGAGGACAGTTTTAGGACCGAAGGGGGCCTATTTTAGCACAGTGATCCGATTATTATCTGCTGCTTGATTTAAAATGTGTGCAATTAAAATGAATTGATATTGTAATGACTACTCTGACAATATGATGACCATTTAGGCTCTGATTATGAGAAGCACATCACAGTTTGCTCAATACTGTAACGTTCGTCGTTGGAATGAGAAGGATCGGACCATGGCACAGAGTGGTAAGTGTTCATGATTATTTATTTAAACTGAACACTGACACAAAATAACAAAATGGACCAACACGAAACAGTTCTGTGTGGTGCAGACACAAAACAACTACCCACAAAACACAGGTGGGAAAAAGCTGCCTAAGTATGATTCTCAATCAGAGACAATGATAGACAGCTGCCTCTGATTGAGAACCACACCCGGCCAAACACAAAGAAATACAAAACATAGAAAATGAACATAGAATGCCCATCCAAATCACACCCTGACCAAACCAAAATAGAGACATAAAAAGCTCTCTACGGTCAGGGCGTGACAAATACCTGCTAGCTTTAAATGTTTCTTTCAACCTCTGTGCAAAATGTATACATTCTGTAACCTTATGGTCAAGTCCAATAGTTAGTCAGCAAGCATGAATTGGTATTCGGTACTGCTAATACATACAAGTATAAAACCATGGCATTTGCTTCATAATCATTGTTTAAGGACCAAGAGATTTTGTACAGTACATTTGTATGTAGTAGCCTATATATGAAATATACAACAATTTGCAGTCCGGTTGCAGTCTGAAATCAAATATCATTTTATTTGTCACATGCGGTGAATACAATAGATGTAGACTTTACCGTGAAATGCTTACTTACGAGCCCTTTACCAAAAATGCAGAGTTAAAAAGTAAGAACATTTGCACACAAAAAAAAAATAGTAACACAATAAAATAAATGTGGTATGTCCTCTTGTGATATTCCTCTATAAATGATCTTTAATCCAAAAGCAGTTACATATGCCGACTGGGAAGGTTGTGTGCGTCTTCAATTCAGATTCCAAATCTCCACTTTTGTTTAACCAGACACCTCCTTTTCCCAACACCCTGACATCCAATGACAATGTCTCTATCCCAGGTCTCGCACTTTGTTTCAGTCACGGTCTGGTGTCACTTTTGGGTGTGATAAATCTCTGAATAAGCCATGCTTTTGTCACTTCAAGATTAGACTACTGCAATGCTCTACTCTCCAGCTACCCGGATAAAGCACTAAATTAACTTCAGCTAGTGCTAAATATGGCTGCTAGAATCTTGACTAGAACCCAAACATTTGATCCTACGACTCCAGTGTTAGCCTTTCCATCTGGCTTCCTGTTAAGGCAAGGGCTGATTTCAAGCTTTTACTGTTAACCTACAAAGCATTACATGGACTTGCTCCTACCTATCTTTCCGATTTGGTCCTGCCTTACACACCTACACGTACGCTACAGTCACAAGACGCAGGCCTCCTCATTGTCCTAAGCAAACAGCTGAAGGCAGGGCTTTCTCCTATAGAGCTCAATTTTTATGAAATGGTCTGCCGATCCATATGAGAGACGCAGACTCGGTCTCAACCTTTAAGTCTTTACTAAATACTCATCTCTTCAGTAGGTCCTATGGTTGAGTGTAGTCTGGAACCAGGGATGTGAAGGTGAACGGAAAGGCATTGGAGTGAAGAGTGATCCCCCCCCCCTGGGATTCTCTGCCTCTGACCCTATTACGGGGGCTGAGTCACTGGCTTGTTAGTGCTATCTCATGTTGTCCTTAGGTGTGCATCACATCTTACAAGGCTTTTTCTCTCGCTATACTCGACTTGAGTGAGTTGAGTCACTGACGTGATCTTCCTGTCTGGTTTTGCGCCCCCTCGGGCTCGTGCAGTGGGGAAGATCTTTGTGGGCTAGACTCCGCCTTGTCTCTGGCTAGTAAGTTGGTGGTCTGTTCAAATCAAATCAAATTGTATTAGTCACATACACATATTTAGCAGATGTTATTGCGGGTGTAGCGAAATGCTTGTGTTCCTAGCTCCAACAGTGCCGTAATATCTAACAATTTACAACAATACACACATCTAAAAGTAAAAGAATGGAATTAAGGAATATATAAATATTAGAAGGCATTGACTAAAATACAGTAGAATACAGTATATACAGTATTTAAACATTACAGTGACTAGTGTTCCATTATTAAGTTGACCAGTGATTCCATGTCTATGTACATAAGGCAACAGCCTCTAAGGTGCAGTAACTGGGTGGTAGCTGGCTAGTGATGGCTAATTAACAGTCTGATGGTCTATGTATATAGGGCAGCAGCCTCTAAGGTGCAGGGTTGAGTAACCGGGTGGTAGCCAGCTAGTGATGGCTAATTAACAGTCTGACGGCCTTGAGATAGAAGCTGTTTTTCAGTCTCTCGGTCCCAGCTTTGATGCACCTGTACTGACCTCGCCTTCTGGATGATAGCAGGGTGAACAGGCCGTGTCTCAGGTGGTTGATGTCCTTGATGATCTTTTTGGTCTTCTTGTGACATTGGGTATTGTAAGTGTCCTGGAGGGCAGATAGTGTACCCCCGGTGATGTGTTGGGCAGACCGCACCACCCTCTGGAGAGCCCTGGGGTTGCGGGCAGTGCAGTTGCCGTACCAGGCCCGATAGGATGCTTTCAATTGTGCATCTGTAAAAGTTTGGGGGCCAAGCCTAATTTCTTCAGCCTCCTGAGGTTGAGGCTCTGTTGCGCCTTCTTCAGCACACTGTGTGGGTGGACCATTTCAGATTGTCAGTGATGTGTACTCCAGGGAACTTGAAGCTTTTCACCTTCTCCACTGCAGTCCCGTTGATGTGGATAGGGGCATGCTCCCTCTGCTGTCTCCTAAAGTCCACGATCAGCTCCTTCATTTTGTTGACGTTGAGGGAGAGGTTCTTTTCCTGGCACCACTCCGCCAGGGCCCTCACCTGCTTCCTGTAGACTGTCTCCCTCTGGTGGTGTGGGGGCTGTGCTTTGGCAAAGTGGATGGGGTTATATCCTGCCTGGTTGGCCCTATCCGGGGGTATCGTCGGACGGGGCCACAGTTTCCCCCTCCCGCCGCTCTCCAGTATCTATGCTGCAATATTCTAGGTGGCGGGGTGTGTGTGTGTGTGTGTGTGTGTGTGTGTGGGGGGGGGGGTTCAGTCTGTCCTGTTTGGTGTCATTCACCTGTCTTATCTGGCTTCCTGTGTGATCTTAAATATGCTCCCTCTAATTTTCCCATTTCTCTCTCTCTCTCGCTCTCTTTCTAGGACCATGCCTCAGGACTACCTGGCCTGACGACTCCTCGCTTTCCTCATCTCCAGTCCACCTGGTTGTGCTGTTGATCCAGTTTCTGCTGTTCTGCCTGCGGCTACGGAACCCTGACCTGTTCACCTGATGTGCTACCTTGTCCCGGATCTGCTGTGTCGACCTTCTCTATCCCTCTCCCTCTCTCTCGCTCTCTGGACTGCACCTGCTGTCTCAACCTCTGAATGCTTGGCTATGAAAATCCAACTGACATTTACTCCTGAGGTGCTGACCTGTTTCACCCTCTATAACCACTTTGATTATTATTTGACCGTGCTGGTCATCTATGAAGGTTTGAACATCTTGAAAAACAATCTGGCCTTAATGGCCATGTACTCTTATAATCTCCACCTGGCACCGCCAGAAGAGGACTGGCCACCCCTCAGAGCCTGGTTCCTCTCTAGGTTTCTTCCTAGGTTCCTGCCTTTCTAGGGAGTTTTTCCGAGACACGTTGCTTCTGCATCGCTTCCTCTTTGGTGTTTTAGGCTGGGTTTCTGTATAAGCACTTGGTGACATCTGCTGATGTAAAAAGGGTTTTATAAATACATTTGATGGATTGATTGATTGATTGAATCTCGGCTGCAATATCTGGCTACGATTGTGTTATCAGATGAGACCTTGCTGCAATGTTCAGTGTAGGTGGAGAGCCATGGTCGATGCCCTAACGCGCCACAGGGGGATGAAGAGGACTAAGGCCGCACCCCGATTCTCTACTCTCCTCCAGTACTTACACATGGGATTGATGTAATCATTGGCTGGAGGAATTTTTACATTGCTAAATCCATGATTAAGTTTTTTTTTTAAATGTACAATAAATCTTTATAGCAACAAGCTGAATTACAAGTACAACTTACAATGGAGTTATTAAATATTAAATATTACAAGTTTACAAATATACATCACCATCAATATATACAAATAACACAGACACTTGAAGTCAGTAGCATTCGTTGGTTGTTTATCAGATGAACCATTCCATGTGAGGGAGTGTTCAAGTCCATTCCATGTGAGGGAGTGTTCAAGTCCATTCCATGTGAGGGAGTGTTCAAGTCCATTCCATGTGAGGGAGTGTTCAAGTCAAGTGCACACTTCAAGAGAAGAGCAGAGAATTGGATTGCCAGAGTACATTTTTTTGGAGTCTGAGTCAGTCAGTCTCAAGTTCTTCTATGTTTTCCTAAGCCCCTGCCACCAGCACACAGGTCCTTGTAGTAGTCAGACTGAATGAACCGAGGATACGCATCGTTCTCCATAAGGCTACAGACCTTCCTCTGGGCACCGTCAAAACAAGATGGCGTTGGCTTGTGGAGACTCTGAGCAATGGTGTCTCTTGTGTGGTAATCGACGTTGACCTGATTTGAGAAAGAAATGCAATAATCACACTCGACACAACCTTAAATAACCCTATTTATACACTATTATCATACATGTCAGTCGTTCTTCATCTAATTTGGTTTTAGGTTACTTTTAAATCTATTATAGTTTTCCTTCATGTCATCCTGGAAAGTTTACAGATGATATTCTCCCACTGTGCAGCAGTTACAGAGTTACTCATGGGGAATTTCTAAATATTATTATTTTTAATCTGTATAACTTGCAAAGAAAGTCACTCATTTATTATCACTATAAGGAACATGAAGTGATATACATGATGGTACTGTGATAATGATAATATAATGTGTTTCTACCTCCATAGGGGAGTCACTTTGGATGAATTCTTCATAAATGCTAGTAGCTTTCCAGGCAAGCTTCTCTGGACTGGTGATGGACTTGAAATCTTCACAGGCAAGCCAAAACTCCAGATTCTCCTCACAGAACTCAGACTTCAGGAAGACCCGAAATGCCACTTGGCCACCTAGAAGCAAAATGGAGAGAAAATATTTGGGTTGATTTAGGCTAATCTGCAGTCCGGTAGTGTGTTTTATATATTTACAAAAATATGTTGTATATATTTACTGTATATATATATATAAAACAAAAATTACATTTATGATTGAGTAGTTTCTCTAAGGATTGTCCCCACTGTTTCGCTTCATTAACAGATTGTCTGCAAATAAAAAAAATAACAAAAAGAGGTTGAAATATGGGAATAGTGTAACTGAATTAGTGTTGCAAGGTATACTGGTAGACCAGTAATATAATCAAAACGTCATGATACCAACATTTTAGAATAACATACAGTTTCATATAATACTACAAACATTTTCGGCCCTACCGATCTAAAGAACTCGCTGTCGCCTGTTATAAAATGTTTATCATGTGTGGCAGCTGTGATCAGCAAGCCGTAACCCCTGCCAGCCCTCACTCACCTGCTTCTCTCTGCCCACTCTTCCTGCATATCTATTCCTCCATCAGTTTTTAAAATATAATTGAGCCTTGATGGCGAGCGGGGATGGAGACCCTGATCGGTCTTCTGTTATTACATTTGTATGTTTGATACACCGGAGCAGTGCGCAGAACGAGCAAAATTGATACATTGTATATAATTTCATCCTGATATAACCAAGAGCACAGGCCAATCTGAGTATAGTGGCAAATTCGCTGTCACACAGCAGTGCCAGAGAGGAAAACCCGCTTCGCGACAGACATGCTTGCAGCTTTAGAGCAAAGAAAACGGCTTGTTTCTAGCTCAAACGGTTTAAAAAAAATATTACTCCTATAAACAGAGCTACCCTTTTTCTTTCTGCGCGATTTCTGTGATATTTCACAAACCATGTCGCGGGCGGTTTTAAACTAATCCCGGCCCGTTAAGTATTGGTTTGATAACAAACAACGTTATTCAGTCATGTTACCTTTCTAGCTAACAACCTGCTAACTTGACAGTAGGTCTAAGCCAATTTGATTGGCACAGGAAGAAATAAAAAGGGTCTGCAACTCATGAGATGTGCTTCAAAGGTAGGATTGATTCATATAGCGTTTTCTCCTTACTGCTACAATGACATGCGGATCATTATGCATGTATATTCCTAACTCCCATTACTCTAGCCAAATTATAGGTAGGCCTTTGCAAATTTTGGGGCGGCAGGTAGCCTAGTGGTTAGAGCGTTGGATCGAATCCCTGAGCTGACAAGGTGAAAATCTGTCGTTCTGCCCCTGAACAAGGCAGTTAACCCACTGCTCCTAGGCCGTCATTGTAAATAAGAATTTGTTCTTAACTGACCTGCCTAGTTAAATAAAGGTAAAATAAAATAGCCATTATATGCAGTATTTTATTATACAGTGAACAGTGTGAAGTTAATATGTGTTGTATTGAGTAGAAGTGTGAATGTCTGTGACGAGTTTGTTTTGTAGCACGTGCACATAACGTTTAGAAAACGGGAACAAGCGTCAGGAGGACGGGGCGAACAGGACGCTAATGCACATAACGTTTAGAAAACGGGAACAAGCGTCAGGAGGACGGGGGGAACAGGACGCTAATGCACATAACGTTTAGAAAACGGGAACAAGCGTCAGGAGGACGGGGGGAACAGGACGCTAGGCCACAGAACCCCCCCCCCCCCCCCCCACTACTCGGTATCGTGATACTTGGCCTGGTATCATATATTTAGTAAAATGATGGTATAGTGACAACATATTTAAAATACATACCAGAAAAATTATATTTATATTTTTTCAGTTTCACATACCTGCGCATTTTCTTCTTTGAGTGAGGTGAGGGACTATTGAGGAAGTTGTGGAGTCTCGATTTCCAGGGTATATGCCTGCAGAATAAATGATAAGAACACAGAAAGAATGTTCAGTGGTCTTTTTATAAATGTATTATAGTACACTTATTTATAGCCCAGTCACATTACGATGTTTCATATGTGATGAAATTATGCAAATGTAATACAATACAAATATGTGCTCATAACGCCTATAACAACTTTTATTAAAACTAATAATAATAATTACAAAACCAAATTACATCAACAACTTACAAAAGCCTTTTGGTCTTGTCAAGGTCTTCCGAGGCCGTCTCACAGGACATATCCATTTTTTATTTTATTATTTGTGTTCAATGGCTAAATACTGTGTACATATCACCTTTTCAACCCTGTTCGTTGAGTTTCCCAATTCTTAAGGAAGCTCGGTGGATTCTTTATGCTCTCTGACACAGCCAAGAATACCCACGCTCCACTTGCATCTCAATCCTGATTGGCTCTTCTCCATAATCACGGGGAAATCTACACTCAACAACCAGGATGTCGAGTCACTGAGCATTGTCCCAAGCTAACAATAGGTCAATGGAGTCCCAGCCAGCACATTTGGTTCCTTTGAAATTGTGCAAATGTACAGTACCAGTCAAACGTTTGGACACACCTACTCATTCGAGGGTTTTTCTTTCTTTTTTACTATTTTCTACATTGTAGAATAATAGTGAAGACATCAAAACTATGAAATAACACATATGGTATCATGTAGTAACCAACTCTGGTTCCTTAACTGTTCTCCTAGGAGGTTTAATTAACACTCTGAGAATGGACATTATAGGTTTATTTGGAGGTTTTCGAATAACTTCCTTAAAACTTTCACAGAATAATTTTTCAATAAGACTTTTAATAACACTGCTAGCTTATTTTGGGTAATCATTTTTGAACTCCAAGCACCTATTGGACACATGGAAATTAATTTCCTTATGCATTAATCATACAAACACATTTATTTGTTATTGTTACACAGCATCAGTGAGATTAAAACCTATAATCATATGCTCTCTAACCATGGATTTAGTCCACTGCGCCACCAGGATGGAGCTAGCATACCATGTTTCTTTAGACATACAAAGCTGTTCATTTTCGTCTATTCAAACAGACCCTATTTCAAAGGAAACAATCACTCATTAAGATCAGGTGTGGCCAATTAGTGGGCACGGCCAACACATCTGAACACAATTATTAACAAGATAGAGGATCGAGAGAGTTTTGTTAATGCTCAAAACGGAATGTATGTTTTAAAATAACATTCTTGTAACATTCTCTGAACGTTGCTAACGTTTTCTTGTGGTTTTTATGGAAAGTTTTCATCACGTTCTCTGAACAATTTGAGAACATTACTTTACATAGAGCCATGAGGAAACCTGTAGGAAACTTTATGCTGAAGTACTGAAATTCCCACAGAAGAACGTTGCTAATTAATGTTCTTTGAACAATTTGAGAACATTTTATGAACAAACTTTTACAGATGCACAATCGAGAGCATCCTGTCGGGCTGGCCACAGCCTGCCGTCCTGCCGTACTGGCCACAGCCTGGTACGGCAACTGCACCACCCTCAACCGTATGGCTCTCCAGAGGGTAGTGAGGTCTGCACAACGCATCACCGGGGGCAAACTTCCTGCCCTCCATGACACCCACAGCACCCGATGTCACAGGAAAGGCCAAAAAGATCATCAAGGACATCAACCGCCCGAGCTACTGCATTTTCACACCGCTACCTTCCAGAAGGCGAGGTCAGTACAGGTGCATCAAAGCTGGGACCGAGAGACTGAAAAACAGCTTCTATCTCAAGGCCATCAAACTGCTAAACAGCAATCACTAACTCAGAGAGGCTGCTGCCCGCATTGAGACCCAATCACTGGCCACTTTAACAAATGGATCACTAGTCACTTTATACAATGCACTCTAAATAATGCCACTTTAATAATGTTTACATATCTTACATTACTCATATCACATGTATATACTGTATTTTATACCATCTACTGCACCTTGCCTATGCCGCTCGGCCATCGCTCGTCCATATACTTATATGTACATATTATCATTCACCCCTTTAGATTTGTGTATTAGGTAGTTGTTGGGGAACTGTTAGGTGACTTGTTAGATATTACTGCACTGTCGGAACTAGAAGCACAAGCATTTCGCTACACTCGCATTAACATCTGCTAACCATGTGTATGTGACAAATAAAATTGGGTTGGATTTTGATTTGATTTGAATTAGAACCATGAGGAAGACTGTAGGAAACGTTATGCTGAAGTACTGAAATTCCCACAGAATAATGTTTTTTTTTTTTTTACATTCTTCTTTTAGAACATTCCCAATGTCAAACTTTACCAGTTCGAGAACGTTCCTAGAACATTAGTAAAATTGAAATTAAATGAAACTATGTTTGAACTTTTAATAAATGTGTTAAATTAATGAAATACCAAGAAACTATCCTGCACCATTCCCAGAAAGTTGTGGGAAGGTTGTATGCAAAATAACCATAGGACAACCATGGTCTCACCATGCTCTATGAGACATATGGGTCTCAGAATGTTATGGGTTAGCTGGGCGTGCTTTTATCTGACGAGCTTCACTCCAATTCCTCACATTTACTTGCCAGGCCTTTTGTGGAATAATAGATGAGGCCACATGAGAGCAACGAGATTCAGACCTCATGCTCCCCTTTATTATTGGCTAATTACAGATGTGGGATCTTAATTTGCAGAGAATTTTCCTGCACTACAGGACATGCAAACTTGTAGTGTATTTGAGTTTTAAAAATGCTTCTAAAGTTTGTAATTTTTATTTAGAAATTTCAGACTTGATTTGTCCTAGTACAAAATGTATCAACCCCTACATAAATGTCCATTCATTATAATCCACAAAATAATTCACATTTCCTGTTGCTGCAGGATTATTTTCCTGCTGTAACAAACTGGCTCAAATTAAGATCCTACATCTGTACATAACAATGCATTACGAGGCATGTCTAGTTTTTGAATGGAATCACATTCTTGTCTTTAGAAGGTGTAATCATTGGATATCAGCTGACGTGTTCATCATTGATCAAACTGATCTCGAAGCGACAACACCGAAAACACCAAAAAAAATTAAAATAAAAACTGAGGTAACAGGAGGGTATGACAGGAGTTGTTGTGTTTATGTCACCATTTTATTTGTGACTTAGATCAATCCAAATGGTTTTTTTTGTGTGTGACTTCATAAGAAAGATAAATGTGAGAAAGATAGAATATAAGTGGATGGACATGCTTTAACGTTGCAGATGGGGAATTCAAACCTCCATAGCAGAGGGCAATGCATGGTCCAGTGTCGGTTTTAGACCACCATGCCAAACTCCAGCACATCCAAGGATCGTTAAGCACTTTAAAATACATTCTTTGTAAGAAATGTGCAATATAAAATTTGATTAATTGATTGTTTAGAGAATAAGTGTGTATCTGCATGTTCCCTTTAGGATTGCAAGTGCTTTGAGTTGTCTAACTTTGTAAGCGAGACAAAATGTAGAGGTGGGGTCCTAATTTACAAAGCATTTGCACCTGTTTTTTTTTTTGTGAGACATAAAAAGTGGGGATAAGGGCAGAAACATTGCTAGAAGTTAGGAAAGATTAAAACTGTAAAATTAAGTAACAAGTAGACTAGACTACTGCTGGTAGACTACTGCTATGTTATCAGCTGTTCAATAGGAAGAATGAAACCTATGAGTTAGTTGTGTTTGTGGCCTTTATCCAAGATGTTATCTCAGGCTATTCTATTCATCAGGTTGAGGATGCAGTTCAATCAGGTCAAGAATGTTCTTTAAATAGACTGTTTGAGGAGTTAAAAATACACCTCAGTGGATGAAGGTGTGGTGAGGAATGACTGGAATGTTCTCTGACAGGTGGTAGTCTATTTATAGGATCTGTGTTGTAGCCAACCAACAGGAAGTGTATTCAGCCCAGGAACAGTCTAACACCAGGACAAAGGATTCACAAAGGGTCTCAGAGTAGGAGAGCTGATTTATTTTATTTTAAAGTTGAACCTTTATTTAACTAGGCAAGTCAGTTAAGAACAAATTCTTATTTACAATGACGGCCTAGGAACAGTGGGTTAACTGCCTTGATCAGAGGCAGAACGACAGATTTTTACCTTGCCGGTTCATGGATTCAATCCAGCAACCTTTTCGATTACTGGCCCAACGCTCTAACCACTAGGTTACCTGCCACCCCGTGATCTAGGATCAGGTCTTCTCTTTTATTCATTATGATTTAAAAGGCAAAACCGATCCTACTTCAACACTACTCTGAGACGCTTTGTGAATACAGGCCCAAACATAGACATACTTAATTTGTGCTCATGTTCTGAAGGGCCTAACTTTTCTTTGTTTCCGCTGTTACCACAAACGTGGAACATGAAGTAGGTTACTATGCACATAGGTAGATAGGTATGTAGACAATGTTATTTTAAGAAGAAGTATTTTTCATGTGACGACCCAATTGACTCCGACGCAGAGGAAGTGAGAACCTGCTGATCGAAACAATCAGTGGAAATTCTTGCAGACACAGCAGGGGTTCAAACTGTAGAACCCAGTTCCTACATTTGAATAGAACAATGTATTGTATCAAACAAAACTTCAGCTTCAGTTTATCTCTGGGACCCTCAGGATGACAAATCAGAGCAAGATTACTGAATGTACGTACATTATTTACCTTCAGAGGTAAATGTATCAAACCAGTTGCCATGATAAATGTTTTGCTGTTGTTGTGCATTCTCCTCAAACAAAAGCATGGTGTTCATTCACTGTAATAGCTACTGTAAATTGGACAGTGCAGTTAGATTAACAAGAATTTAAGCTTTCTGCCCATATAACACATGTCTATGTCCTGGAAAGTTTGCTGTTACTTACAAACGTCATGCTAATCACATTAACACACGTTAGCTCAACCTTCCCGGTATAGGGACACCGATTCTATAGAGGTTAAATTATTCCGCTCTTCACCTCAATATGAACAGGAACGATTCACGGTACTAAAAGAAACAATTGGAAAACAAGGCTGTCTTACGTTGCGCCAACTAAACTGTCCCTTATTGGTAGAGCGTGCTCACCCCCTGGACGTTGTGTGTTGAAGTTTTGTATGGTTCTCATGTTTACTAATAAAACAATGAGTTATTATTTTGATTGCTTGGCCTGGCTATAGCAATAAGTACGATGGCTAACGTGACTGAAATGACGAAGGCTAACAAGCCAAGTTTCGGCTTCCCGGTCATACCCCAAAGATACTCACGTTTGTTATTTTGTATGTCTCGGCTCGGTGCATGCTCAGGCTGCCCTCGCTCGAATCAGTTCATGTGTGGGACTAGGGGACGGCTGCCACTGTTGCTCTAGTAGTCCGCGGCGTAGGTTCTTTAAACAATCTTGTAATATTCCATAAAGGGCTTGGTGTTTCCGATAGTGACAGAAGGCTACTTCTCCACCCGGCACAGCCAGAAGAGGACTGGCCACCCCTCATAGCCTGGTTCCTCTCTAGGTTTCTTCCTAGGTTTTGGCCTTTCTAGGGAGTTTTTCCTAGCCACCGTGCTTCTACACCTACATTGTTTGCTGTTTTAGGCTGGGTTTCTGTACAGCACTTTGAGATATTAGCTGATGTACGAAGGGCTATATAAATAAATTTGATTTGATTTGATTTGAGGGCTACTCGTAGAGAGATGGTGACCAGGTTCTGTGGTTAAGGACTGCTTGCCTCTCTTCCCAGACTTATCAATGAAGGGTCCGGTTCCACCGGACAGTGCCCCCACATTTTGTTATGGCAAACAGAGTCCTACGTTATCCATTGCCAGAGCCCTCTGTGCCCATAAGGGGACCGGGCTTCATGCAGGCTCAAAGTGTGTTGGAAGCTTGTTCATGTTTAATGCCCCTCAGTTGCCCCACATTCCATGGTTTTCACAGGGTTTAAGGGGTATATCAATCTCCCCAGGGTTAGAGTAATAAATTGGGCAATTCGCTCTCTGTCCACAACTTCTCCCTCATACGTGGCTCATTACAGGGATTCATTGCTGTGTCCTGCCTGTAGCTCACTAGTCCCTATGAGGTGCTTAGTGATACAGGTTATGGGTTCTATAGGCGATTGGTTTAATTCCTGGAAATGAGATTAGATTAAATTAAGAATTGCCTCTGTCTGTTACCACAGAAGGGGTGAGTGTTTCAGGCAGCCTTCCTCCTCTTCACGAGAAGAGAAGGTGTAGCAGGGATCGGACAAACACGCAGCGTAGCCAGTGCTCAACATGTTTAATAAACGAAACTGTGAACACTTACAACAATACAAAAATAACAAACGTGGCAAACCGAAACAGTCCTCTCTGGTGAAACGAACACAAAGACAGGAAACAACCACCCACAAACCCCAACACAAAACAAGCCACCTAAATATGATTCCCAATCAGAGACAACACAACCTGCCTCTGACTGAGAACCATATTAGGCCAAACTTAGAAACAGACAAACTAGACACACAACATAGAATGCCCACCCAGCTCACGTCCTGACCAACACTAAAACAAGTAAAACACACAAGAACTATGGTCAGAACGTGACACACTGGTACCTGTGACTGGCGGGTGTGATAACCTTCATTATAGCGTTTTTTCCCCCTGGGTCTATTTTTAATGTGTGTGGTCCAGTGCTGGGTGCAAGCCGGTTACCAGCGCGCATCTTACCGCCTGTTGTGACAGAAGTACCCCCAAGTGCCACTGCCAATCGGGGTACCATTTGTTACAGGAGCCCCCAAACCCTGAGTTGAACGAGCTATCATGCAAACCTTGGCACATAAACAGTTGTGTCAACCCAAGGTTCCACAGTGTTCACTGGTATCCAAAGTGTTGTGTCTCCCGTTGTGGGTTCAATTAAAAACTCTCCACATTTAGACACGGTTTGAGAGTGGTGGTAAGGGAAAGATAGCCAAGCTCTCCCAGTCCCTGTGCCTTCAGATGGCACTTGACGGGAGGCTTGCTGTCTGCTCCAACCATTGCCTAGTGGTTCGAGTGTTGGGCCAGTAACTGAAAGGTTGCAGGAATGAATCCCTGAGCTGACACGGTAAAAATCTATTGTTCTTCCACCTGAGCAAGGCAGTTAACTCACTGTTCCCTGGGTGCCGAAGATGTGGATGTTGATTATGGCAGCCCCCCGCACCTCTCTGATTTAGAGGGGTTGGGTTAAATGCGGAAGACACATTTCAGTTGAATACATTCAGTCCCAATGGTGCGCATGTGCTGTGTTGCTCTGGTTCATGTGAACAGTCAGATCAGGGTACAGGCTACAATTTGTCACGCGTCCCTCCCGCTTCTGCGTTGTCATCAAGTCGACTGTTCCTGAGGTCTCAGTGCCTGTTTTGAGGGAAGGAACATCCTCCCATCTCCAGACACGGGCAAGCCGACTGATTTTTATGTCAGGTTCGGTACCGGCTGGTACATTTTACACTCCGTTCTAGACTTATATGTCCTCAGCAAGCACCTCAGAGTCTATGAATTCAGAATGCTCATGAGCCACCAGCTATAACAGTCGCAGTGTTACACACATACATGCAGCTGTCTCATACTCAGTCTCTACGCTTCATAGGAAACCAGAAAATGAGTTGTCAAACTGCATCTCACCGCATTCCCTTTCTGGATCTCAAGTTAGAAAAGTGCGATTTGCGAATGGGTTCATCCTCATAGGGGGGTATCCAGGTTCTGGTTCCTATAAGCCTAATTTTGTCTGGTTCACCGAATGTGCCTATGCCTACTGGGAATGAGGGATTCTGTGAGCGAAACCGTTACCCTGAGGCTATTGTTGTTATGGCCTTTCCAGCGGTGAGTGCTAGTCTCTCTCCTTGATGCATCTCACAGCCAAAAGTGGTTGAATCGGGTGTCCTGAAAATGGTTGTCTAGCAATGGAGAACAACCAATTTGACAGAGCTTGAAGAAGTTAGAATATAACAATGGGAAAATGTTGCACATTCCAGGTGTGGAAAGCTCTTACGGACTTACCCAGAAAGACTCACAGCAGTCATCGCTGACAAAGGTACTTTTACAAAGCACTGACTTAGAGGTGTGAACACATACAGTATGTAAATTAGATATTTCTGTATTTAATTTTCAATATATTTGCAAACATTTAAAAAAACATGTTTTCACGTTGTCATTATGGCGTAATGTGTGTAGATGGGTGAGAAAACAATCCATTTTGAATTCAGGCTGTAACACAACAATGTGGAATGTGGAATAAGTCAAAGGGTATGAATACTTTCTGAAGGCGCTGTAGATACTGTACATGGAGGCTATAGATGGCATAGATAGACTGTTAATATGCACAAGCATCCAAGTGAGTTCCATTTAAAGCATTTACTCCTGCAGTGTATTGTGCATAAGTGTATATGCATGGGGTCTTGCTTTGTCACTTTGGGTCATGCATGAAAAGAAAAATGTTACTTTACTAAGAAATGTACAGTAGTTTTATAGTAATTTATCAACAGTTAATTATTAGCTTGTAGATTGTTTATGAATCTATACTAAGAAACTATAAGGTTGCCAAATACTGATCTGACAAACCAGGCATCGGCAACATAAGGCAGGGTATTTGCCTTTGCATGCCAAGCAATTTGATCAAATTGATATAATAAATGAAATTACATTCGTTTTAAATTGCATTGGTTTTCCATAAATGGCTACTGCGTTGGACCTGAAACCGTTCCTGAGAGTATTCCTTGGGCCAGTGTTTCCAACAGTCCTCCAGTACCCCCAACGGCACACAGTTTTGTTGTAGCCCCGGACAGTTTTGATGTTAGTTGACGAGTGTAATCAGGTTTGCTTGTCCAGGGCTACAACAAAATTGTGTGCTGTTGGGGGTACTGGAGGACTGTTGGGAAAAACTACCTTAGGCCTACAGTATGTGTGAAGATAAACCGTCTTGGGTATAATTTAAAAGAAGAAAGGGAAGTGTGGCTGTTCGTCGTAACGATGAGACCAAGGCGCAGCGTGATTTGAATACATTCTTCTTTAATCAAAGAAAGAATACTGAACAAACTATACAAAACAACAGAACGAACGTGAAGCTAATATAACTGAGTGCTGACATGCAACTACACATAGACAATAACCCACAAAACCAAAATGGAAAATGGCAACCTAAATAGGATCCCCAATCAGAGACAACGATAAAGAGCTGCCTCTGATTGGGAACCAATTCAGGCCACCATAGACCTACATATGGCTAGACTACACACACACACCTAGACATACAATACAAGACAATACAAAACAATCATATCCACCCTCGTCACACCCTGACCTGACCAAAATAATACAGAAAACATAGAATACTAAGGTCAGGGCGTGACAGTGGCTTAGATGCACAAGGTGTGTCTCTCTGCAGAATGCACTCTCCTGCCAATTTGTGTGTATTTATTGTTTCATAACTTCATTGTGTAAATTGTTTGCCCTCTGATAGTTAGCGTCTAGCAATTCCCCATTACATACAGTATATCACCAGTAGTACGTTTACCATTAATCCCAATATTTTGTTTAGTTACGGTAATTTCTGTTAATGCATTCAATATATTATTATTACAGTCATTACAGAGTGGACACATTGTTTTCAGAGCTCACAACCTTTGCTACACTTGTGAGAAACAAGTTATGTGTTTTTGTGCCTGATAAGCAGGATTTTCAACTTGCAGTTTTTTGTCAATGATATGTCTGTGATACATCTCACTCCGTCAGAACACAGCGCAAAAAAAACTTCCACACATCCTGTTCTTCTGACGAGATAGAAAGTCTGCTAAATCGACCGTTCTGATGCTTCTGACTGTCACATGACCCAGTTAAATGAGGAGACACTGGTTACTAATACACAGTGTTGTCTAAACAAGGAAACTATGACGATTTGTCATGATGTGTTTTTTTGCCTCACTACCTCAATCAACAACCAAACAGATCTGAAACAGAGAACTGGTACAGGAAGCGACAAACTGCCACATAAAGTTAGATTCTCTCCCGCCAAAACCTTCTCATGGTAACACTTTACCTAAACTTAAGCATCCTGGTGTAATGCTTTATAAGTTGTTATTAGCATGTAGGAGCCTTCATAATGTCTTATAAAAAGGCTTGTAATATGTTGTATCTTTCTCTGCATAAACTGTTAAACTATCTGGCTGTTATTTTGTTCAGATGCCTAATGCATAATTTACCCAAATGCTTGAAGTAAAAAGTTACCTTTTCAGTAAAATGTGTGAAGCTTCTTCAACAAAACTGGTCTTTAATAAACCTTAGAATGTTCTAAGTAAATTATCAGTGTTTTGAAGGATTGAAGCAGTAATTGTTGTGTGTGAATGTATGTGTTTTTATGGAATTTATATTCAGTAAGATCCTAATTTAGCAAACAAATACATTCATTACGTTAGAACTCTTGTTTTAATTGGATTTTTTTTACATATATACAGTGCAATAACAACATGTTTACATTGTCATTCCTTCACATTTTAATTCTCCAACATGTTATAATTTTTTTCAGCTTGCATGCCTCATGGCGTGGTGTCAGAGTAAAAACATATCCTATTGTAAACTTGTATTGGTTTTAAAAGACACACTTAGTAGATAATTGTATCTAATGTCTCATCAAATAACTCCACTGATCAACTGCAGATACCTGCTCATACAGTTACTGCTCTGGCTGTTAACATGCTACATAATATGCATAATTGAAAACATCCCCCAAGACACAGAAAGTCCCTAACTATCACGTACTCTGCAAGGTAATCCCCCAGCACCCCATCTCTGTCATAGAAATACAATCTATTTCTATGTTCTCTGTAATCCTTTTCTATGTGTCATATGTTCAATTTACATTTGTATTAATTTAGCTGACGCTCTTATCCAGAGCGACTCACAGGAGCAATTAGGGTAAAGCACCTTGCTTAAGGGCACATCGAAAGATTTTTCAACTAGTCAACTCATGGATTCAAACCAGCGACTTTTCAGTTACTGGCCCAACGCTCTTAACCACTAGCTGCTGCCCCTGTTGTGTTTCTCTTTCAAGTGGAAACACATAGACTACTAGACACAAATGTCAGCAAGGACTCAAAGTCGCTTCTGTACGTTTCGTCCAGCCTTTCCCTTTGGCCTCTTATCTCTGTACCCAGTAGAATTGACATTTGAAAACATCTTCTCAGGAATTCCATTTGCAAACCCTTCTTGGCTGTCTAACATTGCAGTCCATTGTTGGAAGCCTCGGTCCAGTTTCTACCATTGGTATTCATTTACACCTTAATGTAGTCTGATGCAGAGTCCAGTAAGGTCCTGTAGATGTTGGATCTGAGGAACCGGGGGTAGGAGTCTTTCTCCATCAATCTGTACACAATCCTCTGGGCCTCGTCGAAGCAAACTGTGGTGGGCGTCTTCACATTCCACCTGATGAGATCTCTGGTCTTGTGGTCAATGTTGATCTGGCGAGAGATAGAGGAAACTGATGAGACTTGGTGGATACAAGCAGATGTGGTCATATATAGTAAATAGTAAATATAGTATAGTAAATATATAGTAAATACATACATGATCAAAGATCTACATGCTTTTCGTAAAGTATTATAAACTGGGTGGTTCGAGCCCTGAATGCTGATTGGCTGAAAGCCGTGATATATCAGACCATATACCACGGGTATGACAAAACGTTTATTTTTACTGTTCTAATTAAGTTTGTTACCAGTTTATAATAGCAATAAGGCACCTTGGGGGTTTGTGGTATATGGCCAATATACCACGGCTAAGGGCTGTATCCAGGCGCTCCACGTTGAATCGGGTGTAAAAACAGCCCTCTGAGTACAACATACCTCTTTTGGAGCCTCGGCTTCTATATATGTCTTGTAGATTTTCTTGGCCCTGGAGGACAGCCTGAAGGACGACTTGATCTTCTTGTAGTCTTCACAGATCAGCCAGAACTCAATGTTCTCGTCACTGAACTCCGACTTCAGGAAGGCTTGAAATGTTGTCATGCCATCTAAAGGGTGCGGGGGTGGGGGTGGGGGGGGGGGGGGGGGGGGTGGGGGGGGGCAGACACACAGACAGACTTAGCTAGGCTGAACAACCTGCAAACCTACGAAAATTGACATGACGATTATATCATCAACCTCCTGTTATATGTTTAAATGCTGTTTTGAAGTACATGAAATGCTTACATTTCGATGCGAGAAGTCTCTCCAAAGACTGGGACCACAGGATCATTTCCTCGGGGCTAAGTCTGTAAAAGTGGAGGACATTTAGTTTCAGATCAAAACCCTGGCTGGAGATGTGGTTCCTGGATGTGTCCTGACAGAGTCTATCCTATTTACCGTTCAGTGTTGGGGGATTGGGAAGATCTGCGCTGTAATCGGGATTTGAAGTCGCTTCCCCTGAAACATGAAGTAAATAGGTGAATACACTGTAAAACACAAGAATACACACAAAACGTGCACATGCACAATAAAACCAAAGTTATCTTGTTCCTAAGTGCAAAGGAAACCAGCAACATCATTCAATGTTTTTTTAGAACAATTAAATCTGCACAAGTGCCGAATGAGCGATTAACCAACTTTGAATGTAAAATGTATCAACAATACTGCATATACTCACTTTGTCTGCTTTCTCCTCTTGTCGTCCATGTCCATGTTGTGTGAATGCAGTTCCCTTGATGGTGACGTGACTAAGATAGGCATGTTTGGGGGAACAATAGTTGGGTTCTGTGTATGTAGTACTCAGTGTTGTGGTTCTCTGCTAGTTGTCAAAGTGTATATATTTTGACAGTTTCATCAACACCCCTCTTTATACAGAATATGGCTGCTGTGAGCGTCACGCGTTTCATTCGTTCCAAACCGCAAAAATAGAGGAAGTAAGGTATGACGCTCGTTTGTTCAAACCAGCTCAATGTAGTTGCTTGTCTGCACGTTCAGAAACCTCCACAGGTCATTGCCTGTCGAGAGTAAGGCCAGGAGATGTAAATATGACAGGGGAAATTTAAACAACAGATAAGCAGATATTTACCTTTACTCTGCGAGTTGGCTTAGGTGAAGAAGAAAAAACAAGGTCCTTTTGTTAAAGTTTTCAAACATTTGTCAGGTGGAAGTTGTACTTTCATAAGAAGTCCTTTTGATTTCAGGTCCCCATGATTCTGCAACTTCTGTTTCCACCACTCTAAATGTGACTCTATATCTATTTATTTTTTATACAGTTTACCCTCTCTTAGTTAACACATTTACAAGCATTTTTGGGTGTGCGTCAATGCATGCTTTTTTTGAAAGACTTTCTACCAACATAAACGTTTGCCTTTTGAAGAGTATAACCTTTTGGATGAGACAGTACCATAATACAGTGTTCAAATATTTTGGTGTAGGTGTCAGTAGAGTTGGTATCATGACACCTGGATGGATTATTTCCCCATTAATCATTTTATCTGGAGTTTTTGCCAGAAGTTATTGGTCCTTTGTAGCTCAGATGGTGGAGCTTGGCACTTACAACGGCAGGAAAGTGGGTTAGATTCCCGCGACCACCCATATGTAAAATGTATGCATGCATGACTGTAAGCATCTGCTAAATGGCATATTACAAATGAAATAGGGTGCAAGCAGAAGGGAGGAAAATACAGTACTTCAAAGATTTGACTGGATTCATCACTGAAAACCCCACTGCCCATCTTTTAGTATCCCAGTAGTGGCCTCTGACATGTCCTTTTCTGTCACAGAGAACCAACCATATAACGTATGTTATATACACAGATACATTGGGGCCGGATCACAATAGATTTAAAAAAAGAGTGCTGTCAAAGACACTTTTAAAGTGATGCTCCAGAGCTTTAAAAAATATAGATATTTCAGCCAGTAGTTTTGAAAGGGGTCCCCAAAAGTTGTGAACAATTGTGTACTACATCATCCATTTCCTATGACATGTAACGTCCTGTAAATTTGTACGATATGTTCCAAATTTGTAATTGCTTAATATCCCAGACTGCATCTTCAGGTAAAAAAAAGGCAGATCTTTAGCATATGACAACTGAGCAGACAAAACCAGTACTCAGTGTTACTTTTACATCAGTGATGCTAACAGTTAGTGCCACTGGGAAGAATCAACCAGGATAACTGTGTGATGGTCACATGGTAGCAGAGAACATAATGCTTCAGATACAGTCCTCAGGAATACATGGCCGCTTCATGCTGTGTTCTGTACTGTATGATGTGTCATGTAAAGATTGTAGATCAACATAAAACAAATGATATTCAAATTGTATATTGACCACAGCAATGCAGGTTCAATTCAGCAGTATTTCTCATCACTTTGAAGCATTCCTGTCAGCTTTGTATCCGTTAATCTCTCTCTCTCTCTCTCTCTCTCTCTCTCTCTCTCTCTCTCTCTCTCTCTCTCTCTCTCTCTCTCGTCTCTCTCTCTCTCTCTCTCTCTCTCTCTCTCTCTCTCTCTCTCTCTCTCTCTCTCTCTCTCTCTGTCTCTGTCTCTCTCTCTCTCTCTATCTCTCTCTCTCTCTCTCTCTCTCTCTCTCTCTCTCTCTCTCTCTCTCTGTCTCTCTCTCTCTCTCTCTCTCTCTCTCTCTCGTTCTCTCTCTCTCTCTCTCTCTCTCTCTCTCTCTCTCTCTCGTTCTCTCTCTCGTTCTCTCTCTCTCTCTCTCTCTCTCTCTCTCTCTCTCTCTCTCTCTCTCTCTCTCTCTCTCTCTCTCTCTCTCTCTCTCTCTCTCTCTGTGTACATCTGATTGTTTGTGTGCACGCCTTGTAGATGTGTACTGTACAGTAGGTTTACCACCAACAGAGGTAAATAAGAGTAGAGAAAACCCAGAGGAAGTTGTGGTGTTCACAACTCAACCCCACCCCTGCCATGTAGTTTACATAGCACCTCTGAAAATAACCTGAACATTCAAAAACCAGACAGAACAAAACGTCCCACTTTCGGTTGGCAGATCACATGTGACTGACCAAACCACCTACTTCCTCTGTCCTACGCAGCCAACTGAAATGTGTAATGTCATATGAGGACCTGAAAATAAATAAATGAAATATCCCATAAATTAAATATGTGGGAGGCAGTGTATTCGACATGAGGTATAGTCAGTCCACTGACATAGGATTGTTCTATGTTCCACTGACACAGGATTGTTCTATGTTCCACTGACATAGGATTGTTCTATGTTCCACTGACATAGGATTGTTCTATGTTCCACTGACACAGGATTGTTCTATGTTCCACTGACATGGGATTGTTCTATGTTCCACTGACATAGGATTGTTCTATGTTCCACTGACATAGGATTGTTCTATGTTCCACTGACACAGGATTGTTCTATGTTCCACTGACACAGGATTGTTCTATGTTCCACTGACATAGGATTGTTCTATGTTCCACTGACATAGGATTGTTCTATGTTCCACTGACATAGGATTGTTCTATGTTCCACTGACATAGGATTGTTCTATGTTCCACTAACATAGGATTGTTCTATGTTCCACTGACATAGGATTGTTCTATGTTCCACTGACACAGGATTGTTCTATGTTCCACTGACATAGGATTGTTCTATGTTCCACTGACATAGGATTGTTCTATGTTCCACTGACATAGGATTGTTCTATGTTCCACTGACATAGGATTGGCATATTGACATATTAGGTACAGTGTGTTTAGTACTGTACTGTGATAGTATTGTATACCTCCTAACAGACCTGCTAACTGCAGCCCACACAGAGCATTCAGATTGGATTATTGAGAATTTTGTACATGATAACATATTTTATATATTTTTTACATTTAAATGTAACCTTTATTTTAACTAGACAAACCCTAACCCAGACAACGCTGGGCCAATTGTGCGCCCCCCTATGGGATACAGCCCCCCCATATTATATATAACTAGAAAAAGGACATTTCATGAAGAAAATGTGTATTTTCAGCTATCTTAAGAGGCCAATATAGAATTCAAGCCCAACAGACATTGGAGACTTTCTATGAAACCATGTGTATTCTGGGAAACATGTACTCTCTGTATACCTAGGCTCACTTTGCATGCCTTCACCATGGTTACGTAAGGTATGCAAAGGACTTCTATCAGGCCATCGCACAGCAATGCACCTTTGACCCCAGTACGCACATTAAACTCACTTTTCAGAGCATCTAAACACTGTGGTTTATAGCTCTATTAGATCAGTCTTAAACATCTGAAAAAGGTATTCTCTTTGTACCTTCAATGATGTGAAAGTTCCTCCAAAAATGTCCACACGTTGTCTGGTACATAATATGGTGGTGGTTCATAACGGTGTGAAACTTGTACAGCGTCTGTTTTCTGTGCTAAATGTGCACACCATTCACCGTAGGAGAACGTTTCTCCTCATCTTCTGGTGCAGGGCCAGTTTCATTTGATTAAGTAATAGCCTCCATACTACAATAACGTAAGTTAATTTGAGAGCTTTGCTGCCATCTGGAGTTAGAAACCTGCACACACTTCAGGGACCACATCCCTCCAAAACCCTTCTAACCATAAAAAAAAATGTCATTGTAATTTTTATTTAACCTTTATTTAACTAGGCAAGTCAGTTAAGAACAAATCCTCATTTATAATGACGGCCTACACCGGCCAAACCTGGATGACACTAGGTCAATTGTGCGCCGCCCTATGGGACTCCCAATCACGGCCGGCTGTGATACAGCCTGGATTCTTGAAGTGTGTCGACTTGCTCACGCACCCCTCACGGATTTTGAAGTATTGGATTGATGCCAACTCGGGCAAGAGGGAGTTTGCATCATATTTCTCGTTTCCATTCATATTTATCCACGATGGGGAGTGAATGTGTGCTCTCTTCAGGGAGAAGGGAAGTTAATCGGACCACAATCATGGTCAATCAAAACAATTGGGATGTTTTGCATCAAATTCAAAATGATAGCATACAAGATACATTGCGAAAGAAAAGGCCTTCTCTTTGTCTCCCTGTTGACTGGGAACTTTAAAGGCCTGAATTCACTGTGATACCACTTTGTATTGCTGTAATCAGTGCACCTAGTGCACCTATCTCTCCACACAGAAGGACAGGAGTTTGGAAACTCATTTGCATAGTTTATTTTATTTAGAATATGATGCTTGATTCATTCAGATAATTTTGATTTCAATTTGAGACAGTATCTGATTACATATAATTACAAAAGTGATAATACTATTGATACAAATGAAGAGCTTATTTTGTCATTTAATTTATGGTCAAAGGGGTAACTTTTAGTCTCTAACAGCCATTTTAGTCTCTAACAGTGATACCACAAACCCCCGAGGTGCCTTACTGCTGTTATAAACTGGTTACCAAGGTAATTATAATAGTAAAAATAAATGTTTTGTCATATGGTGCTATACGGTCTGATATACCACGGCTGTCAGCCAATCAGCATTCAGGGCTGGAACCACCCAGTTTATACTTCATGTTTTAGAGTAGTGTTTCTCAACCTCTGGACCAATTAGATGGTTTTTGGTTAGATGGTTAGCTGACAGCCATTTAGTCTGTTCTCAAGTGCTAGTTTTAAAGGGGCAATCTGCAGTTGCGAAATCCATTTTTGGAGGTATAGATTAATGATATGTACCCATTGAGTCTTGACAAATATAACTTATAGATGCCTCACGAGTATAGTTCAGCCAAAATCCATCAGAACCCCAAATATTAGCTTATTTTACTCCAATGTTTGTAAACGTTACATTTCTTCAGGCCCATTCCTCAGCTTTTTACAAAAACAGAGGCGAGGTTTCCCACTTTGTTATTTCAACTAAGGATTGCCACATATTAAAGGGATAGTTCACTATTTTGCATCACTATGATACAATACGTTTCCACTTGCATTGCTACATGTAGCCTTTTCCTGCAGACAATGACCAAAAGCTCTGTCTTTGGCCTCATGGGTGGAATGGTATTCATATATTTCATCATTTCATCATTAATAAAGATTATTAAAAAAGCCCAACGAAAATCCGGTGTTTCAATGTCAAACAGTTTTGTTATATTTCAGTCTTCTGTGATGTATATAAAGTGTAATATTGGGATACAAACTCAAAACTGAATACATTTAAACTCTATATCTGACATGGTACATGTGTCTTCTTTTTTAAAGCCCATAACCATGTTTGTGAGGTGTATACTTTTGTTTCAAAGTAGATTTGTTTAAGACTACCAAGAGTCACTCTGTGTGACCCTGATTTAGCCCACTGCCGTAAAAGGTTAAAAACTTTCTAGCCAGGATATTCTGGAAGTTGCTAAACTACATCCCAGGTAACAAAACCCTAGGTAAATTGAAAATATGATAACACCTTCAAAAAGTTAACTACCCCTTTAATCTAAGTGGTCCTCCATGGATGGAGGGACTATATATATCTTGCCAATCTCTGGTACATAAAAGGTTAAGAAACACTTTTAGAGTGTTTGTCGTTTGAGAGAGTCACCTTGCTCCCCTCAGCATATCCTGGTAGACGTCTGACTTGAGGAATCGTGGGTAACAATCCCTGGCCATCAGACTGTAGATCAACTTCTGTGCCGTGTCGAATGAGGTCAGGCTTGGCTGAGAGATGTTCTTGGTGATATTTTCTCTGGTCCCACAATCAATATTGATCTTTAAACAAGACACAATGTACAGTAAATGCATTTATTTGGTCTTTCTTTTTTTTATACAGATTTCTATATCTAGATCTTATGTCTACTGACTACGCAGGTCATACCGATTAAATATCTCTGCAATAAATCTCTGCATATGCACAATGACAAGCATTACCAGGTGTAGATCCAACCAGGTCCTTTAAGGAATTTGTTCATTTTCAGGGAAGTTTGTTATATCAAATTGTGTTGAAATGTGGAGTTTTATTCTGTTTTACCAGATTGTGATAATATATGTGTCAGAGTAGCAGTGCTGATCTGGGATCAGTTCTCTCATGGCCCATATCATCTTATTCATTATGATGTTAAAGGCTAAACTGATCCTAGTTCAGAATCAGCCCTGGGTAGGTTACTTTCTAAATGTAATCTGTTACAGTTATTAGTTACCTGTCCAAAATTGTAATCAGTAATGCCCACTTTTGTATTACCCAAAACTCAGTAACGTAATCGTATTACTTTCAGTTACTTTTGAATTACTTTCCCCATAAGAGGCATTAGAAGAAGACATACATTATCCATCAAAAGCATTTGGTGTGTCATCATAGTGGTCTCTGACTTGTGGTCAGACTCCCTCAGGAGGAACAAACTTAAACTTGCGTCTTTTTTCAACACTGAATTGAATGTCATTGAGAAAACGGAAAGGTGTCATAATGTATATTTTTTCTTGCAACATCCTTCCTGAATTTAAAAGTAATCCAAGAAGTAATCATCTAGTTTTTCAAAAGCATCTGTAATCTGATTACAATATTTTTTCAGGTCACATGACTAATTACAGTTACAGTTTCTTTTTAATCAGATGACATGTAACCAATTACATGTAATCAGTTCCTCCCCAATCCTGTTCAGCTCCACGATACACAGTCCCAGATGGCTACTTACCTGTCGTGGTGCTTCACATTCCACAAACTCTGAGTAGATCCTGTTTGCAGATGAGATCATCTCTGGAAGAGACTTGATGTTCTTGTACTCCTCACAGGCCAGCCAAAACAGAATATTCTCCTCACTATACTCTGATTTAAGGAACTCTCGGAAAGCCGCCTGCCCGGCTGGAAATAGGGAAGAATATGAAAAGGGAAAATGTAAGATTTATTGGAAATGGGAATTTCTCATTGTTTGTTATTGTTAGAAAGTATATGAACATGAGTTCTGATAAAGGCAGTAATACTAACTTGATACATTTTAGTTACTGGAAGTAATACTAACTTGATATATTTAGCACTCTTGGTGATGCCTTTCAGACAGGCAATATAGTAAAAAGATATAACTTTGTCCTTACATTTACAACCCAGGAGTTTGTCCACAGACTCTCCCCAAGTCTCAGCCTCTTCAAGTGGGTCCTTGGGAAAGCAACAAAATCTACCCTTGAAAAGAGTGTTGAGATCCATCACTAGCGCAGTTATCAGTGGTTCTCAAAACACAATATCAAATCTACCTCACACCTGGAGAGAAAATAGATTAATATCGTTTTCATCAATTCGTTTTTTTGTTTTTTGTCCAGTCAACAAAGCATCCAAAAATTCTAATTACTTGTTATCCAATACATTATATATTCATATCAACTTAAATTCAAAATGGACATATGACCCTTCACATTTCTGTAGCAAGTTGTAATTTATATTGAAATATAGAGTCATTCATTTACAGAATCAGACATAAAGAAACTCACTTTATTGCCATGGCTGTGTTGTCTGTCTGGGAGAGAGAAAATAGTTCCTGCCAGTGTGAAGCTGAGATTGGGATTGTTTTGAGGTGAAGGAGTTAAGTTGCATGGACTGATCTAAACAAGGCTCCCCTTGGAACACATGAAAATCAGTATGCAAAGTGATGTTTGGAGAGAGGGTATATATATAAATATTTGGTGAGAGAGTATACACCTGTGATTCAAGGAGTGGCCCTCATGCCTTCTGTTATATCCTGTCCACCTCAATATCATTTATAGATATGAGGATGAAAGGCAGAGTACATAATCCTAATACAACCCTAATGTCAAAAGAGCGTACCATTACCGTTTCACCACATTATTTCTCAGTGGATAAATACTGCACAGTAAAACAAAGTGCTACCAAAATCTCTTTAAGATAGTCATCCATAGGCAGTTAAAACAACATTCATAAAATAAACATACATGGCTATATATTATTACAGAAAAATAGTCAGCCAGTGCAGGGTTTCCCAATACATATATTTTTTTTCACCTTTATTGAACCAGGTAGGCTAGTTGAGAACAGGTTCTCATTTACAACTGCGACCTGGCTGATGAAGCCAGTCGACGGGAGCCTGGCCGTAAACTGGCTGATGAAGCCAGTCGACGGGAGCCTGGACGTAAACTAATAGAGCATAAAGGGAAACGCCCTGCGTCCTGTGTATTACACTGGATTTGCATATCCGTTGTGGAATATCTTCCACATTAATCTCAAGGACACATGGACAACAATATGGTATGCTATGCACTGGGCTGCACTCTGTGCATACTGCATATGATATATGTCTGCCAAATTTAACTCTACAATAACACTAGGCTTCATTGGCTTTTGTGCGAATCAGAGCATGTACAGTGGGGCAAAAAAGTATTTAGTCAGCCACCAATTGTGCAAGTTCTCCCACTTAAAAAGATGAGAGAGGCCTGTAATTGTCATCATAGGTACACTTCAACTATGACAGACAAAATGAGAAAAAAAATCCAGAAAATCACATTGTAGGATTTTTAATGAATTTATTTGCAAATTATGGTGGAAAATAAGTATTTGGTCAATAACAAAAGTTTATCTCAATACTTTGTTATATACCCTTTGTTGGCAATGACAGAGGTCAAACGTTTTCTGTAAGTCTTCACAAGGTTTTCACACACTGTTGCTGGTATTTTGGCCCATTCCTCCATGCAGATCTCCTCTAGATCAGTGATGTTTTGGGGCTGTTGCTGGGCAACACGGACTTTCAACTCCCTCCAAAGATTTTCTATGGGGTTGAGATCTGGAGACTGGCTAGGCCACTCCAGGACCTTGAAATGCTTCTTACGAAGCCACTCCTTCGTTGCCCGGGCGGTGTGTTTGGGATCATTGTCATGCTGAAAGACCCAGCCACGTTTCATCTTCAATGCCCTTGCTGATGGAAGGAGGTTTTCACTCAAAATCTCACGATACATGGCCCCATTCATTCTTTCCTTTACACGGATCAGTCGTCCTGGTCCCTTTGCAGAAAAACAGCCCCAAAGCATGATGTTTCCACCCCCATGCTTCACAGTAGGTATGGTATTCTTTGGATGCAACTCAGCATTCTTTGTCCTCCAAACACGACGAGTTGAGTTTTTACCAAAAAGTTCTATTTTGGTTTCATCTGACCATATGACATTCTCCCAATCTTCTTCTGGATCATCCAAATGCTCTCTAGCAAACTTCAGACGGGCCTGGACATGTACTGGCTTAAGCAGGGGGACACGTCTGGCACTGCAGGATTTGAGTCCCTGGCGGCGTAGTGTGTTACTGATGGTAGGCTTTGTTACTTTGGTCCCAGCTCTCTGCAGGTCATTCACTAGGTCCCCCCCCATGTGGTTCTGGGATTTTTGCTCACCGTTCTTGTGATCATTTTGACCCCACGGGGTGAGATCTTGCGTGGAGCCCCAGATCGAGGGAGATTATCACTGGTTTTGTATGTCTTCCATTTCCTAATAATTGCTCCCACAGTTGATTTCTTCAAACCAAGCTGCTTACCTATTGCAGATTCAGTCTTCCCAGCCTGGTGCAGGTCTACAATTTTGTTTCTGGTGTCCTTTGACAGCTCTTTGGTCTTGGCCATAGTGGAGTTTGGAGTGTGACTGTTTGAGGTTGTGGACAGGTGTCTTTTATACTGATAACAAGTTCAAACAGGTGCCATTAATACAGGCAACGAGTGGAGGACAGAGGAGCCTCTTAAAGAAGAAGTTACAGGTCTGTGAGAGCCAGAAATCTTGCTTGTTTGTAGGTGACCAAATACTTATTTTCCACCATAATTTGCAAATAAATTCATTAAAAATCCTACTATGTGATTTTCTGGATTTCTTTTCTCATTTTGTCTGTCATAGTTGAAGTGTACCTTTGATGAAAATTACAGGCCTCTCTCATCTTTTTAAGTGGGAGAACTTGCACAATTGGTGGCTGACTAAATACTTTTTTGCCCCACTGTACATTGGAGTTACTAGATGATTTGTGTGCTTTTGAGTGGTGTTAAGTATTTAACATCTGGTGGAGATGGAGGGTCAAAGGTCATCAACAGTTGCAATCAGTGCAAGGCATACCCTTTCTGCCTATAGGAAACCCACAGCCATGTGTGTCAGACACGTGATGCATTGTCTAATGAAGATAAATGATGGTGTGTCATGGTATATGAAGGCAGTCTTCATGGTATACGAGGACAGTGCTGCCTGTGTTGCTCACCTATCCTGACCCCCATTGTCATCCAGCCCAAGACCTAATGTGCTTCCCTAACAAAACCAGGAATGTAAATCTCACCAGGTGATGGAAAACACCACAGGGATCCCGATTTGCATCCGTGTGGACAAACCAAGACTAGGAAATTTGATTTTCAAAAGAGGTGCCTGTCTCGCACAGTGCTTAGAAGTGTTGTCATCGGTGCACTTCAGACTCTGAGACACTGTTTATTGCTGATGTGGTTGTTATTTATTTAGGTGGATAGATACTTTCCCTCCTAACAATACATAGCTGGTTAATTCTGTGGTTGTTATTTATTTAGGTGGATAGATACTTTGCCTCCTAACAATACATAGCTGGTTAATTCTGTGGTTGTTATTTATTTAGGTGGATAGATACTTTGCCTCCTAACAATACATAGCTGGTTGATTCTCATTGAAGTTAACCCAGAATAGTTGGCTTTGAAAGCATCCCACACAAAAACAGAAATAGCTTCCATGTAGATATGACATTGTGAAATGTTTATTATACCAATAATATACAGGTGTTACACTTATACTAGTCTCTTCCTCTTCCAACACCATTTCACCTAGCTGCCATACCTAGCACCAGGAGTTTTCCACAGTAAGCAGATCACACGGTCAGGTAAAACTCCAGGCCCTAATCATGAATCATAACAAGGGCCAAGAGTTTTTTTTTCGGTCTACTGGACTTGCCCAGGAAATACTCCTGTCCCACACTGTGGTTAGGGAGCCTTCTCTACTAAGCCACAGTGAGGCGCTGTGTGTCCTCGTCGGCCCCTTCAGCAGCCTGCAAATTTTCCCAAAGTGCTGCAACAATGCCTGCCCGTCTGTGTGAAAGAAATATGAATGTCTATTTAAAAAAAAATCATGTCAAGGATTTGAATCCTACAGTGTCCGTCCTCATCCACTCCTGGCACTATATGCCTCCTCCACTGTAAGTCAGTCATAGTGTCACAGTCCCGAGTACCACAGCGGTCTAAGGCACTGCATCTCAGTGCAAGAGGTGTCACTACAGTTCCTGGTTTGAATCCAGGCTGTATCACAACCGGCCATGATTGTGAGTCCCATGGGGCGGCGCACAATTGGCCCAGCGTCGTCTGGGTTTGGCCGGGTAGGCCGTCATTGTAAATAAGAATTTGTTCTTAACTGACTTGCCTGGTTAAATAAAATAAAAATAGGTTAGAATCAGTGAGGGTTAAGGAATCATAGAACATGGTTAGCATTCCTGTATTAAATCAATGTTACTTGGATCTAAATATTTGATCATGTTTTTTTGTCTGAGGGGCCTTAGGGTGTTGCGCTTATTGATTTCTCTATTCGGAGGATTCAACATTGTTGTGAACTGTCTAAGAATTTTAACTAATAATAGTCCTTGATTTTTTTAATGTCCAGGCAATGCAGTGTTTTAAACAGACTGACCAAACTCCCTTGGTGAAGATGCCATGGAGCCAGTCCTGGACGTCATTTAACTCCTACAGGAAGGGAAACAAGTTCATCACTTTGCTGTGATGAATTTAACAACAGCACTGTACTAAAGAGATTGAACGCAAACTTAAGCGCTTACAAATTCGTAACCTATTGTGCAAATTGGAATCCGTAACATATTACACGAATTGCAGCGGATTTTTTATTTCGTTTTTTTGCAGGACGTAACATATCATAGGAAATGGATGACGTAAAGCACACTTTTGGGGGACCTGTTTTGGCTCGTGAGCGTTACTTTTAAAACAACTGGCTGAAATGATACTTTTATAACACATCTTTAACTACACATTTTATTTTATTCTATTCTATTCTTATTTTTTCCCACCATTTCAATGAATACAAGTCAGAGCATTATGCATTCCAACGCCCTTTACATGCATGCATAAAGATATTAATTTATGAGGCATTCTGGTCATGCTGGAATGACAGTAACTCAGCATGAGACGACTGTATTGTTCCAAAGGCTAAAGGAGACCCTGACATGTGTTAATGACAGAGAATAGGCCCACTAAACCCAGGGACTATGTGAATTATGTGTACGCTTCCTCCCACCGCATACACATTTGAAAGGGAAAGGTCGCGTGCCAAACGATACTCTGTTCCCTACAAAGTGCACTACTTTTGACCAGAACCCTACGTAGTGCACTATATATGAACTAAGGTGTAATTTGGAACGCTGCCATAGACTCAGTTGGATCACTGGCAAGCTTGGAATGATTACATATTTGTCTTTGGAAGGAATACTGTATGCATACCAATGACGTGAATAATTCCAATCCTAGAGTGGTTACTCACTTGCTTGGTGAGGTCTATAAATGTTTCAGTGATTTGGGTTCCTTCCAGATCCTTCTATCAACCCTTCTGACGGTGTAATGCACTACCATTACGTTTGTCTCTTTTGTCATGATTGAACCTTTTGTAAAAAATAAATAAATAAAAAACATTTCATAATATGTTGTTTATTCCAATAATTACTCTCCAGACAATATATACAATTTACAACTAAAAGCCAACATAACATATTATTAGAATAAATTATTGAATTAATACAAGCAGTGGCAAGACATTTAACGGTAAACAAGATGAATATTGCATATTAGTATTCTTACACAGTCTGTTCATGTTTGCTGTCTAGATGGGGAACATTTTAATTGATAGCTGTAAAGTCAAATCTCTTCAAAAAGTCTCTCATTAAAAAGGTACAACTTTCCACAATCACACAGCTAGTCAGCGATAGGCATTGCACTGCAAGTGAATTTGGAAAAGTGCGTGTGTGTGTCCGTGTGTGTGCGTGTGTGAGTGTGTGTATTGTGCATTGTGCTACTCTCGGCTACAACCAGTCAGAGGAGTCGCTGGTGGCCTCCCCTCGCGGCTCATTGAAAACGCAGGACCGTGACCTCCGGCGGTACATGGTGGTCCCGGGGCCTTTCCTCTTGGTGAGGTGCAGGTAGATGTCTGACGTGAGGAACCTTGGGTAGCAGTCTTTTTTCATCAGGCTGTAGACTTTGCTCTGCGCCGCATCGAAGCAGGTATTCGTCGGCGAAGCCATGGTCTTCTGGATGGCCACCTTGGAGGCATAGTCGATGTTGACCTAAAAGACAAGTGACACTATTATGAGTATGTTGAGTGGATGTGGCTAATCAACCCTTAGATATGGTGATATGGTAATAGCACCACCTTTCCTTCTGATTGGCTAGGTCGAAGTTTCACTATATTGTTTAAACCAATCAAATCTACTCTGATCTCTACAAGTGCATAGGACGTCGGATCTAGTGGTACATTTTGAGATTGGGCCAGTGTGTGCCCAAAGTATGTGTCACTTTACACTCAGTTTAGTACCAAATGCTTTCTATTGGCAAGTTGGACTTCTTTCAGGTCAGTCAGTGGAAGAGGTCAAAATACAGTCATGAAAGGTGAAGAGCTACAGTTAACGGCTGGCCCAAGTCTCATTGAGGCATTGTTTTGAGTTGACTTTACTCAGAGCCTCCTTGAGGCATTGTTTTGAGTTGACTTTACTCAGAGCCTCCTTGAGGCATTGTTTTGAGTTGACTTTACTCAGAGCCTCCTTGAGACATTGTTTTGAGTTGACTTTACTCAGAGCCTCCTTGAGACATTGTTTTGAGTTGACTTTACTCAGAGCCTCCTTGAGACATTGTTTTGAGTTGACTTTACTCAGAGCCTCATTGAGACATTGTTTTGAGTTGACTTTACTCAGAGCCTCCTTGAGGCATTGTTTTGAGTTGACTTTACTCAGAGCCTCCTTGAGGCATTGTTTTGAGTTGACTTTACTCAGAGCCTCCTTGAGACATTGTTTTGAGTTGACTTTACTCAGAGCCTCCTTGAGACATTGTTTTGAGTTGACTTTACTCAGAGCCTCATTGAGACATTGTTTTGAGTTGACTTTACTCAGAGCCCTCCATATAAGTAGAATGTGGTGTCCATATTACACTTTTCAGTCTTCACATGTCGCTGTCCTTGCAGCACATTGAACACCAGACTGAAAAGGCATGTGGTTTTGAAGTCCTGCTAGCTTATTATCTGACTGAGCTAACGTCTTGATGTCAAACTGAAAGTGCGTGGGTGTTTACATCACTGGTTCAGTTGCTGCTAGTTGCAGAGAAAGAAGACCACACGGTCACATCAGTCTTCATCCAATGCTGCCTGTGGGTATACCGTCTCTAAACCACATGGTTCTGTAATGGTCATGTCTGTCTCACTAGGGGATTAGAGCAATTTCTAAATCACATGGTTCTCAGGACTCTGTTCTTGCATCTTACTCATTGTAACTTCCGCATAGTTCCTGTGCATAGTTTATAAAGGTCAAAGTATGTATACCAGTGAATGCTGATGCATTGCATCTAATCAGCCATTCTTCAAACTATGTCAAGATCATAGAAGTGCAAAGAAGATCAAGTTGTATCTTTCTTTGAATATTTTAATAATCCCATTGACCAAGCATCAGCTTCAGGGAATTTATATTGATAGGGCTCACAGTTTTTCCATTGCCACTGATATAAAGCTCCAGCAAGGCCTATTTGGTTTCATTTCTGGAGCACTATATATATATATATATATATACCTCTTTTGGGGCCTCGGCTTCAATGAAGACAGAATACATGTGCTTGGCTTTGGAGATGAGCCGGATTTCCGAGTCGATGGTCTTGTACTCCTCACAGGCCAACCAGAACTCAATGTTCTCCTCACTGAACTCTGTCTTGAGGAACTGAGAGAACGTCTCCACTCCGTCTGCATCGGGGGAGAAGAACATACTCTTTAATGATCTATTGGATTCAACGAGGAGGTCTATGTGAAGGAAAATTAGCATGTACTGTTACCAGAGTAATGGCCACAAAGGGATCTGCATTGTGCCCACTTGAGGCTAATGCTGTAGATGTGTTACTTTGTAAGCACCTGATTGATTGAATTCCAGACTATATTCACTGAAAGACTTGCCTTATATTTGTTTAGGCTACTTGTTTATTATTTATTTATTATTTTTATTTATTTATTGTTTATTCATATTCATAATATAAATTGCCAAGCTCTATAGATTCCCAACCTGCTCTCAATGAAAAGTGGAAAAGACAATATCAAACACTCAACCACTGATCTCTATGACACTCTAGACCAAAATGAGTTATAGCTGTAAGAAAACACTCTTCAATAGACATATCAGGAAGTTAGACAGGTTTGAAAGTCTTACCAAACACTGAAAACCTCAAGTCAAATTCCATTGTTCTTCTCTAACCTTTAATTTCCCAAAAGACACTGTTTCTTCCCATTAAAGTTGTGCTTTGAACAAAAATGGTTTAGACTCGCAATTTGTGACTAAATGAGATATCGCTGACTTCAATCTAACCTGAATGTCTGATCAGATCTTCAAAGGAGTCGCTCCATCTCAACGCTGCCTCTGGTGAGATGCTGCAGAAAACAGTAAGAGATATAATTTAAGTCTTCTGCAAATGATGCTGCATTCATTTGTTTATATATCTTTCGGTTTGATCCTTTTGAAAGCTGACGGTGGGCCATGTTTAGATTCCGTTGTTTCCCTCTTGTATTTGGATTGAGGAAAAGTAACTGCATATTGCATGAATTTAAAGGGATAATTCAGCTAAATGATATATTTAGCTTCGTATTCGTTTCCTTGAAGTAGTATTTGGGCAATGCTGCTTT
Organism: Salvelinus namaycush; assembly: GCF_016432855.1. Taxonomy (NCBI): domain Eukaryota; kingdom Metazoa; phylum Chordata; class Actinopteri; order Salmoniformes; family Salmonidae; genus Salvelinus; species Salvelinus namaycush. Next base: position 34,259,860 of record NC_052331.1, read on the forward strand.
CAAGATAAGGTAACAATTATCTAAACATAATTACGCTGAAATATACCTTTACGATTGAAAATGCTCTTCAATACAAATTGGGCAACTGGGGCAATTAAACATGTTATGTTATTCTGCAGGGCAATCTCTTTCCATTGCTTTGCCTTTAAGACTGATGTCTTACTTGTTGTTGGTGGTGTCTGTCTTTTTTTCTGGATTGATGTTTTCATGGGAGCCTGACTTGGTCAACAGAAGGCTCAGTCTGCTCTTCTTGTCTTTCAATCTGCAACCAGAAGGAATGAACACTGAGAAAACTGGCACAGCAAGATGGCATCAGTGGGCTAACCAACATTCTGAAACTAGAAACCAACCACCAAATAATGTCCAGAAACACAGAACAAAGGGAAACCAAGGGGAAATGTACTTCTGCACCTCAACTCAGACAGCCACAAGAAACAGCAAGAGAATTTGCATAGACAGGAATCCACGGCGACAGCGACTGAAACTGTGTCATTCACTACAACTTGTATTTCCCTGTCTCCTCTCTAATTCCTGTCTAGGTTGTATTATTCAACTGTTTTAATAGTTCATAGATGGATTTAACGGTGTCACAATTTACCCCCCGTCGCATAGAGTCATTTAATTTGCCTCACTGTTCTACATCAAAAGTACCAACAAACTGAGACAGCTACAAATGACTTCACTCAAACAAACAACATCATGACTCATTAACGCCTACTGTATAGCTCCACTTGTCTTGGCAAATACTCTGACGCAAATAAAATGAACCAAGGTACATAACTCAGAACTGTTCATTCTAAGGTGTCACCTTAATGAAGTAATGTTTGTTTTCTCATCTCCAGCTATTGAGACCATGGAAATGGCTTTCAGGTACACATGTACAGTCTCTATAGAAACAAGTCAAGCATGTTGCTATGGACAACCCTTTACATCATGAAGTTGACAGCAACACTTAAAGAGTGGAAGAATAAGTCACACTTGAAGAGTGGAGGTCACAATATCAGATTGCATATTCAAATTAAAAGGTATACTTTGTCTGTCTTTCTCCAATTCTTGTTGCGCAATGCAAATATAGGAAGTGGCATTCTTACAAAATGTAATGAAAGAAGGACTTAGAAGCTTTATAGAATTGTTCAAAGACACAAAAATCAATTGCTGCTTTCAATAAAATATAAAGGATCAGAAAATTTCAAGTGAGAAAAAAATGACCTACCTGAAATTACTAGCTTTCATTCTCGGTGCCAACATGTCCTCAGGACCGAGCATTTTGAAATATGCTTCCTCTTTTGGGGCAAAATAGTTCAATTGAGGAAACAGAAAAACAAGTGTTTCCATTCTAGCTTCCTTCTAACTTTAGCATATATGAAAGCAGAGCACAATCAGTTCTTAGTGCTACTTTAACCCTATGGTTTGTCCCACATCTCTTTTTAAAGCTACAACATAGCCCAAACATTTCCCCTGTACCTTCCACGCTACTTCCTGACCTAGGTGAACTACTCAGTTTACCGCATCATCAGTGACAGAGAAAATCCCCCCACGCTCAACATCCTGCTTTAAACCGAGCAACTATGAACTTCACAGAATAGAACAGCTTCCTATTAGCAGATAAATGTTGCATTCACAGCAGTAACACTCTGCACAAACGTGGATTCATCCTACAATAGGACTCCATCAAGCTTCTAAAAGCAATAGATTGATATTCTCATCAAAGTCGTGTACTACTGTATAGTGATGTGCGTTGAACATGTATTAATAAATTACAGTGCAAGGAAATGTGTCTCGATAAACAAGATCCCGCTTTAATAAGCATGGAAGTGTAAGGCCAATGACTTGACTGGGTATCGAGGTATAGTTCAAAAACAGGAAACACGGTCTTGTTCATGAAACCCTGTCACTGTTATGACCACCCCAGATATCTGGGTAGTTGTCTGACAATGCATGATATAACAGTGACTGATTGTGGTACTCTGATTATGTTGTCGCATACTATACTGTAGATGTCATATGTGTCTGTAAACTGCTACTATGAACAGTGTTGCATCATAAAAACCAACACACAATTAAAAATCCAAATTAGCATTCTCCTCCAATGAAGCCAGAGGCTTTAGTACTTCACAAATGAAAAAACACCCCCTCATATTGGGATAATGCTAAGGATGGTGACTTTTCAACCTCTCAAAGTGCAAAGCGCCATCACTCCCTAAGACAGAGTAATTCTGTGATTCCGGTATATGAGATGGAATGAATAGTAAAATGGGTATGCATAGAGGATAGGCTGGGTATAGGCCCGGCGGTTTCCAGGGCAACAGGCATCTTAATATAGATAGACAAACTCACTGTGACATGGCGGAGAGCAACTGGGAGTAGGTGCCCTAGCAGGTAAACAGAGACAAATGTGATGTATTTGTTTAAAGGCAAAGAAGAGGAACAATAACAACCAAAGAACAATACAGTTGTATGCAGCAAACACAGACCTCGGTCCTGGTTCTTAGTACAGTATGACACCACACCAACGACCTTATGGTACTGTAACGCACCATCAGTCCTCTACTCACAGTATACCAGATCAGTTATACTCATGCCATCTTAATAATCACGAGACAACACAAGTTGAAAATGGCAACTTGCGGTTGTTGACATAACTGGACTTCAGCATTTATTAAATGCTCATGTACTTCCTATGAATGGTATATGTATGGGTTATGAATGAGTTATGAAGGCCTTATATAGGGGCCCTTCAAATAAAGTTGTACCTAGAATACTAGCTAGTTCACATACTTCACTGCTTGTATAAGTAGCTACTTTATTGCACTTAAGGTGTATCGGGGTATAGCCTTCTGTTTTGTTTAAGTCTGCTGGACTGCGGCAACACTCGAGTGCCGTCCCGTAGTGGCAAGTTAATTACTACCAGTTGAATCATTACAACCAATTAAAATGAAAGTCTATCAAATTAGTTTGTAAGCCCGGGTGTGGTTGACTCATTAACTATTCTGGGCCGAATGACTGGAGGATCGATGGTCCTGCAGAACCGAATGAATGCCCCCAGCTGGTCACCAATGACTTGATTTGTTTCATTATTCAAAATAATATTCAGATAACCATTACAGTTTAATTACCTTGCAACCGGCTCCTGCAATTAATTCCAAAAGCAATATAGCTACACGTCGTTAGCTTGAACACTGTAGAGAAAAAGGCAGTTTTTCTGTCTTTATGGATTTTCAGGTGGTTTTAAAATGTTGATTTACTTGGAGTGTAGTTGCGGAGGTGGGTGGATGAGTAGATTCAGTGTAGCTAACACACTAGGGGAAATGAAGGCATAATTTTTTAAAACTGTGGGTTAAATGTAACTGACACCATACATTACCACTGTGAATGACACACAGAGAACAACACATCGGAGTCAAGGTGACAGGTGCAGTGGTTTGTGGTTGTCTCGCCTACATTGGTTGAATGCCCTTATTGTAAATCAGTCTGGATTAGGCTGTCTGCTAAAATGACTTACAAAACCCCATCCTGGTAAAGAGTGAGTCTGGGTAAGGCCTGTAGAAAAAAGGGAAATGAACATTGAAACTGAAAAGTGCTGACTTGTGGTGCGGGGGAGCAAAGAGTAGAGGGAGGTGCTTCCTGTCTGATGTTCTTCCAAATAAAGAACTGTTACCATAGTTCAGGTCGGGTCTGTTCTGGTCAGATCTGTTCTGGTCTGGTCTGGTCTGGTCTGGTCTGGTCTGGTCTGGTCTGGTTTGGTCTGTTCTGGTCAGATCTGGTCAGGTCTGTTCTGGTCAGGTCTGGTTTGGTCTGTTCTGTTCTGGTCAGATCTGGTCGTGTCTGTTCTGGTCGTGTCTGTTCTGGTCGTGTCTGTTCTGGTCGAGTCTGTTCTGGTCGGGTCGGGTTTGGTCTGTTCTGGTCAGATCGGGTCTGTTCTGGTCAGGTCTGTTCTGGTCGGGTCTGGTTTGGTCTGTTCTGGTCAGGTCTGTTCTGGTCGGGTCGGGTTTGGTCTGTTCTGGTCAGATCGGGTCTGTTCTGGTCAGGTCTGTTCTGGTCGGGTCTGGTTTGGTCTGTTCTGGTCAGGTCTGTTCTGGTCGGGTCGGGTTTGGTCTGTTCTGGTCAGATCGGGTCTGTTCTGGTCAGGTCTGTTCTGGTCGGGTCTGGTTTGGTCTGTTCTGGTCAGGTCTGTTCTGGTCGGGTCTGTTCTGGTCGGGTCTGTTCTGGTCGGGTCTGTTCTGGTCGGGTCTGTTCTGGTCTGTTCTGGTCGGGTCTGTTCTGGTCTGTTCTGGTCAGATCTGGTCGGGTCTGTTCTGGTCGGGTCTGTTCTGGTCTGTTCTGGTCTGTTCTGTTCTGGTCTGGTCTGGTCAGCTCTGTTCTTGCCTGGTCTGGTAAGGTCTGGTCTGGCTAGGTCTGGTCAGGTTTGGTCAGCTCAGTTCTGGTCTGGTCAGCTCAGTTCTGGTTTGGTCTGTTCTGGTCTGTTCTGGTCAGCTCAGTTCTGGTCAGTTCTGGTCTGGTCAGTTCTGGTCTGGTCTATTCTGGTCTGGTCAGGTGTAGATTTCAGATAATGTCTCTGTCTTGCCTGAGTGCCAGTATGTTTGTGCTATCATGCTAACTCCGATCGAGGACCGGCCCAGTCTTAGACATATACTTAAAACAGGGACTCTATGTTCATTTACTGGTCACAAATATCACCACGTTGTCCCAAAGTTAATGCTAATAACAAAGGTAGAACAGTATGTAGAAAGCTAGCTAGTCATCCCAATATTGCATTAAGCATAAGGCCCTATGGCCCTCGTTCTCACAAAGGGGGGTACAGCAGTAAGACACAGACCCCCTGGTGGAACACCCTCTACATATAACTTTTCATCATTCTCCCTATTGGGTATTCTGTTAATGAATAGCACGCTGCTTGGTGCATTTGTACCAGTATAGCTTCCGTCCCTCTCCTCGCCCCTACCTGGGCTCGAACCTGGGACCCTCTGCACACATCAACAACTGCCTCCCACGAAGCATCGTTACCCATCGCTCCACAAAAGCCGCGGCCCTTGCAGGGCAAGGGGAACAAATACTTCAAGGTCTCAGAGCGAGTGACGTCACCGATTGAAACGCTATTAGCGCGCACCCCGCTAACTAGCTAGCCATTTCACATCGGTTACACCTTCCCCAAACTGGGTTATAATCATTTAACAAGTGACATCGGCAAATGTAGGGAAAATAAAACATGACATTTTATTAAGCTTATCAATTTCAGCAGCCTCATCGTACACCCTGTTATAGTATATTGATAATGTCTTCCTAGAAAGAAGAAAATATTTTGGTTCGTGCGCTTTGACTTCATTTCCAATCATCCACCAAATACATTGGAATTGACATTTCTCGTCTGTGGGGAGGTGGTTCAGCTGTTGTTTACATAGTATATCAACTCTGGGATCTCCCTTACTATGTTAGACCCTTACCAGAAAGCTACAGGCTTCCAGGAAGAGAAGCTCTCTCAGCTTTCAACTCGTCGGGCCTGACAGAGGCAGGCAATGACACCTGCATACCAAGATCTCAAGTGACATCATTTCCTTTGAGAAACCACACGGTTAGCAGCTCTAAACGCAGAGAGCCAACCACAGCTCAGAGACATTTGCATACTGTGTACTGTAGGTCTCAAAGCAGGGCAGCAGGAACTGCAGCCAGTGTGTGTTTACATAGATCCCGAATAGCAAATGGGGGATGTACATGGAGGAAGACTAGAAGAAGAAAACCATATATATTATATTTACAGAATCTGGTATAATGAGCAAATGGCTGTGGAAGAGAAATGTATCAAGGTCTCTCTAGCAGTATCAGTATCTCAGTAGCGGTATCTCTGTATCTCAGTATCAGTACCTCAGTATCAGTATCTCAGTAACAGTACCTCAGTAACAGTACCTCAGTAACAGTACCTCAGTAACAGTACCTCTGTATCAGTACCTCTGTATCAGTACCTCTGTATCAGTACCTCTGTATCAGTACCTCTGTATCATTATCTCAGTAGCAGCATCTCTGTATCAGTATCTCAGTAGCAGTATCTCTGTATCAGTATCTCAGTAACAGTATCTCTGTAACAGTATCTCTGTATCAGTATCTCTGTATCAGTATCTCTGTACCTCTGTATCAGTACCTCTGTATCAGTATCTCTGTATCAGTATCTCTGTATCGGTATCTCTGTATCGGTATCTCTGTATCAGTATCTCTGTATCAGTATCTCTGTATCAGTATCTCTGTACCTCTGTATCAGTATCTCTGTATCTCTGTATCAGTATCTCTGTATCTCTGTATCAGTATCTCAGTAGCAGTATCTCTGTATCTCTGTATCAGTACCTCTGTATCAGTATCTTAGTAACAGTATCTCTGTATTTCTGTATCAGTACCTCTGTATCAGTACCTCAGTATCAGTATCTCTGTATCAGTATCTCAGTAACAGTATCTTTGTATCAGTATCTCAGTATCAGTATCAGTATCTCATTATCAGTATCTCATTAGCAGTATCTCATTAGCAGTATCTCTGTAGCAGTATCTGTATCTCTAGCAGTATCTTTAGCAGTATCTCTAGCAGTATCTCTAGCAGTATCTCTGTATCAGTATCTCTGTATCAGTATCTCTGTATCTGTATCTCAGTATCAGTATCTCAGTATCAGTATCTCAGTATCAGTATCTCATTAGCAGTATCTCATTAGCAGTATCTCTGTAGCAGTATCTGTATCTCTAGCAGTATCTCTAGCAGTATCTTTAGCAGTATCTCTAGCAGTATCTCTATCAGTATCTCTGTATCAGTATCTCTGTATCTGTATCTCAGTATCAGTATCTCTGTTTCAGTATTTCAGTATCAGTATCTCAGTAGCAGTATCTCATTAGCAGTATCCCTGTAGCAGTATCTCTAGCAGTATCAGTATCTCTAGCAGTATCTCTAGCAGTATCTCTAGCAGTATCTCTGTATCAGTATCTCTGTATCAGTATCTCTGTATCAGTATCTCTGTATCTGTATCTCAGTATCAGTATTTCAGTATCAGTATTTCAGTAGCAGTATCTCTAGCAGTATCAGTATCTCTAGCAGTATCTCTAGCAGTATCTCCAGCAGTATCTCCAGCAGTATCTCTGTATCTGTATCTCAGTATCAGTATTTCAGTATCAGTATCCCTGTAGCAGTATCTCTAGCAGTATCAGTATCTCTAGCAGTATCTCTGTATCAGTATCTCTAGCAGTATCTCAGTATCAGTATCTCTAGCAGTATCTCTAGCAGTATCTCAGTATCAGTATCTCTGTATCAGTATCTCTAGCAGTATCTCAGTATCAGTATCTCTAGCAGTATCTCAGTATCAGTATCTCTAGCAGTATCTCAGTATCAGTATCTCTAGCAGTATCTCTGTATCAGTATCTCTAGCAGTATCTCAGTATCAGTATCTCTAGCAGTATCTCAGTATCAGTATCTCTAGCAGTATCTCAGTATCAGTATCTCTAGCAGTATCTCAGTATCAGTATCTCTAGCAGTATCTCTGTATCAGTATCTCTAGCAGTATCTCAGTATCAGTATCTCTAGCAGTATCTCAGTATCAGTATCTCTAGCAGTATCTCAGTATCAGTATCTCTAGCAGTATCTCAGTATCAGTATCTCTAGCAGTATCTCAGTATCAGTATCTCTAGCAGTATCTCAGTATCAGTATCTCTAGCAGTATCTCAGTATCAGTATCTCTAGCAGTATCTCAGTATCAGTATCTCTAGCAGTATCTCAGTATCAGTATCTCTAGCAGTATCTCAGTATCAGTATCTCTAGCAGTATCTCAGTATCAGTATCTCTAGCAGTATCTCTGTATCAGTATCTCTAGCAGTATCTCAGTATCAGTATCTCTAGCAGTATCTCAGTATCAGTATCTCTAGCAGTATCTCAGTATCAGTATCTCTAGCAGTATCTCTGTATCAGTATCTCTAGCAGTATCTCAGTATCAGTATCTCTAGCAGTATCTCAGTATCAGTATCTCTAGCAGTACCTCTGTATCAGTATCTCTAGCAGTTTCTCTGTATCAGTATCTCTAGCAGTATCTCAGTATCAGTATCTCTAGCAGTATCTCTGTATCAGTATCTCTAGCAGTTTCTCTGTATCAGTATCTCTAGCAGTATCTCTGTATCAGTATCTCTAGCAGTTTCTCTGTATCAGTATCTCTAGCAGTATCTCAGTAGCAGTATCTCAGTAGCAGTATCTCTAGCAGTATCTCTAGCAGTATCAGTATCTCAGTAGCAGTATCTCAGTATCAGTATCTCAGTATCAGTATCTCAGTAGCAGTATCTCAGTAGCAGTATCTCTAGCAGTTTCTCTGTATCAGTATCTCTGTATCAGTATCTCTAGCAGCATCTCAGTATCAGTATCAGTATCTCTCAAGTGTTTTCATTTTCATTTTTTTAAAACTTAATTTACCAGAAACCATGTTTCCTTATCTGATGTGTATGTTTTATCTGCAACCAAGTCTGGCTTAGTCAGGCTCCAAAAAGTCAGTAGTTAGTTGAAACTTGAAAGTTTCAGACTCTGCACTAGGGCTGTGTACTTTTGTTATCATGTTATAGTCATACCAGCACACAGACTCGATGCTGCCACCTACTGCTGTGTAAAACAATGAAGCTTTCTACCTCAAGCACAATATAGCCAGGGTATAGCCAGGGTATAGCCAGGGTATAGCCAGCCACAACTGTCATTTGTGATCTAAAGATGCAACCTTATGATCACAAGAAGTCAATTTCCTTTACTTCATCTCAAACGCCTATCTTTAAGAAAACTTTACTTTTATTAAAAAGACACAGTGGCTTTGCTCCCCCCCATATTGAATTACAGATATTAAAGGATTTCATTTCGGCCTTTGTAGGCCCAGGACCCAGGCTGTAGTGGCTCAATGGGGGTTAGCCTAAGTTAAGGTGACTGCGGAGAGCAGGGTGTTTTGTAGCGATGCACTGTCCCATCGTACAGACACTCTGAGTGATGCGATAGTAAAGAGGGCCGGACAGAGTTCTTTATCATAGGTCTATGAGAGTTTCAGAGTCTGTTGTAATCAGGTCCAGGTGCCAATAGTGATGAATTCCACACTCCCCATTGCCCAGTGCTGGACAGACAGCACCACACATATAAATAAGGATTTACATGCCAAGTCGCCTTGATCAATAAACATTTTCTCCTTAAGAGAGATTTGTCTTCTCTCTCAGTGTTGGAAAATCAAATCAAGGTTTCAGATTAATTGTGGTCTAAACTGGGGTTTGTGAAACTCATAAATACAATGTAAGTATCTGAGCTGTCGTAATCAATACAAAATGCCTATAACTATTCGCAGTGCATCATTTCCCCATCAACACATCAGAAAGTTTAGTCTTAGCGTTTTTTACATCAACAGAGCAGCACCACAGAGAATGATGGAATCATTATTAAGCTTGAGACCCTGGGTCTCGACCCCGCCCTGTGCAACTGGGTCCTGGACTTCCTGACGGGCTGGCCCCAGGTGGTGAGGGTAGGAAACAACATCTCCACCCCGCTGATCCTCAACACTGGGGCCCCACAAGGGTGGGTTCTCAGCCCCGTCCTGTACTCCCTGTTCACCCATGACTGCGTGGCCATGCACGCCTCCAACTCAATCATCAAGTTTGCAGACGACACTACAGTGGTAGGCTTGATTACCAACAACGACGAGACGGCCTACAGGGAGGAGGTGAGGGCCCTCGGAGTGTGGTGGCAGGAAAATAACCTCTCACTCAATGTCAGCAAAACAAAATAAATGATCGTGGACTTTAGGAAAAAGCAAAGGGAGCACCCCCCTATCTACATTGACGGGACAGCAGTGGAGAAGGTGGAAAGTTTTAAGTTCCTCGGTGTACACATCACAGACAACCTGAAATGGTCCAGGCACACAGACAGTGTGGTGAAGAAGGCACAACAGCACCTCTTCAAACTCAGGAGGCTGAAAAAATGTATCCCCGCCTGGTACGGCAACTGCACCGCCCACAACCGCAGGGCTCTCCAGAGGGTGGTGTGGGCTGCACAACGCATCACCGGGGGCAAACTACCTGCCCTCCAGGACACCTACAACACTCGATGTCACAGGAAGGCAAAAAAGATCATCAAGAACAATTACCACCCGAGCCGCTGCCTGTTCACCTCGCTTCAATCCAGAAGGCGAGGTCAGTACAGGTGCATTAAAGATGGGACAGAGAGATTGAAAAGGCCATCAGATTGTTAAACAGCCATCACTAGCACAGAGAGGCGGCTGCCTACCTACAGACTTGACATCATTGGCCACTTTAATAAATGGAACACTAGTCACTTTAATAATGTCACTTTAAGAATGTTTACATAACTCGCATTACTCATCTCATATGTATATATACTGTATACTGTATCCTTCACTATTTAGCCTTACTATCTATTGCATCTTAGCCGCTCGGTCACTGCTCATCCATATATTTTATACTTATATATTCTCATCCCATTCCTTCACTAGATTGTGTGTATTAGGTTATGTTGTGGAATTTGTTAGATATGACCTATTAGATACTGTTGCACTGTCGGATCTAGAAGCATAAGCATTTCTCTACACTCGCAATAACATCTGCTAACCATGTGTATGTGGCCAATACAATTTGATTTGAATAACATTAAAAAAAAAAAGATTTGTGAAGCATTTCATATCTATGCGTATTGAGCACACTATTGAAAACTCAAGGCTGTTTTTCCTCCGTCTCTTTCTCTCGCATAAGATACGAGTATAATGACAACATGTTACATGGGCACAGGTGTTGGGGCTTATCACTTAGCCTAGGTCCACCAACCATTTGACGAATCCAGAGAGAAAATCGAACACACCCCATAGCGCTGGCAGGGTCATAAAGGAGAAGTGTATGAGGTCAATGTTTAACACCTTCTCGGAGAAAAAAATGAAATGTCAGGCCAACAACAGTGACAGGCATTCCAGCCTTGCTCCAGTGACGCCTGGACAGGATGGGTGGTTTGGCGGAGGAATCGCTCGGATGATGTACCGATCACTTTCATCTAAACAATACCTTTCTGTGATGATTCCTCCTCAGGGACAGCAGGCTTGTTTATGACGAAAAGCAATATGTACTATACTCAATTTGTACACCACTTTCTAGTAAATTATTCATCATCTATTTCAATGGTGTTGTATGCTTAGAAATACAGTGCTTTCTGAAAGCATTCATACCCCTTGACTTATTCCACATTTTGTTGTGTTACAGCCTGAATTCAAAATGGATTAAATAGATTTTTTCTCTCACCTTTCTACACACAACACACCATAACGACAAAGTAAAAACATGTTTTTAGATTTTTTTGCAAATATATTGAAAATGAAATACAGAAATATCTAATTTACATAACTATTCACACACCTGAGTGTCAATACATGCTGGACTCACCTTTGGCAGTGATTACAGCTGTGAGTCTTTCTCGGTAAGACCTTTGCACACCTGTATTGTACAATATTGCCCATTATTCTTTACAAAATTATTCAAGCTCTGTCAAATTGGTTGTTGATCATTGCTAGACAACCATTTTCATGTCTTGCCATAAATTTTCAGGCAGATTTAATTCCAAACTGTAACTAGGCCACTCAGGAACATTCACTGTCTTCTTCACACCTGTATCTTGGTAGTGACTGGGTGAATTGATACACCATCCAAAGTGTAATTAATAACTTCATCATGCTCAAAGGGATATTCAATGTCGGCTTTGTTTTTATTTTTTACACATCTACCATTGGAAAACCTCCCTGGTCTTTGCGGTTGAATGTGTTCTCCCTGAGATGAGGTAATTATTCAAGAACCATTTTAAACACTGTTATTGCACACAGAGAATCCATGCAACTTATTATATAACTTATTAATTTGTACTCTTAAACTTATTTAGGCTTGCCATAAGAATGTGGATGAATACTTATTGACTTGAATACTTAAGACATTTCAGCTTTAAATGTTTTATTAATTTGTAAAAATTTCTAAAAACATAATTCCACTTTGACATTATGTGATATTGTGTGTGGGCCTGTGACAAAAAAATCTAAATTGAATCCATTTTGAATTCACCCTGTAACACAACAACGTGTAAAAAGTCAAGGGGTGTGAATACTCTCTCAAGGCACTGTATATCACACACTGTCAATAAAAGGCGTAATTTCAAAAGACTCGGATACATTTGTAGACAGAAAATGTGTTTCTGTGAACATTAAAAAAGTATCATACTTCCATGGTTGTTTTGTGATTCAACTGTGAGGATTATTGAAAATGGCTCGATTGAAGAGGTACTGCCTGTAGCTTCAAACAGAAGACATTAGGAACAAAACGAACATTACTCGTCTGTTCTGTATTTTCCTAAACATAATTGTTCCCTGATGAGGCAATACAGGGAACGTAAAGTCCTCCACGAGAGTCCATGGAGGTATCTCACATAGGAGTGTGTGGGAGCATGTTAGTGTTGTACCACACTGCGATTAATACCCCCACTGACATTTGGTCCACTTACGTGAGTTATACCAGTAATTGCATGTGAGATATAATTAGGCGGTATTACCATTCAGAACGTGTATTGGATTTAGACTGGGTGTGCTTGTGTAGGAGCAAGTGAGTCATATTTAACAATGAGACACTCCGTCTCAGATTTTTGGAGAGCTGCTGTAATTTTAGGCATTTTCATATATATTTTTTATACATTTCGTAGTATATACAGTATACACACACATTACAGTTGAAGTCGGAGTTTTACATACACCTTAGCCAAATACATTTAAACTCTGTTTTTCACAATTCCTGACATTTAATCCAAGTACAAATAATCTGTTTTAGGTCAGTTAGGATCACCACTTTATTTTAAGAATGTGAAATGTCAGAATAATAGTAGAGAGAATGATTTATTTCAGCTTTTATTTCTTTCATCACATTCCCAGTGGGTCAGAAGTTTACATAAACTCAAATTAGTATTTGGTAGCATTGCCTTTAAATTGTTTAACTTGGGTCAAACGTTTCGTGTAGCCTTCCACAAGCTTCCCACAATAAATTGGGTGAATTTTCAGTTATTCCTCCTGACAGAGCTGGTGTAACTGAGTCAGGTTTCTATGCCTCCTTGCTCACACACACTTTTTCAGTTCTGCCCACAAATGTTCTATGGGATTGAGGTCAGGGCTTTGTGATGGCCACTCCAATACCTTGACTTTGTTGTCCTTAAGCCATTTTGCCACAACTTTGGAAGTATGCTTGGGGTCATTGTCCATTTGGAAGACCCATTTGCGACCAAGCTTTAACTTCCTGACTGATGCCTTTCGATGTTGCTTCAATATATCCACATATTTTCATTATGTGAAAAGTGCACCAGTCCCTCCTGCAAAGCACCCTCACAACATGATGCTGCCACCCCATGCTTCCCGGTTGGGATGGTGTTCTTCAGCTTGCAAGCCTCCCCCTTTTTCCTCCAAACATAACGATGGTCATTATGGCCAAACAGTTCTATTTTTATTTCATCAGACCAGAGGACATTTCTCCAAAAAGTACGATATTTGTCCCCATACGCAGTTGCAATCCATACTCTGGCTTTTTTATGGCGGTTTTGGAGCAGTGGCTTCTTCCTTGCTGAGCGGCCTTTCAGGTTATGTCGATATAGGACTCGTTTTACTGTGGATATAGATACTTTTGTACCTGTTTCCTCCAGCATCTTCACACGGTCCTTTGCTGTTGTTCTGGGATTGATTTGCACTTTTTGTACCAAAGTACGTTCATCTCTAGGATACAGAACGCGTCTCCTTCCTGAGCGGTATGATGGCTACGTGGTCCCCATGGTGTTTATACCTGCGTACTATTGTTTGTACAGATGAACGTGGTACCTTCAGGCGTTTGGAAATTGCTCCCAAGGATGAACCGGACTTATGGAGGTCTACAATTTTTTTTCTGAGGTCTTGGCTGATTTCTTTTGATTTTCCCATGATGTCAGGTAAAGATGCACTGAGTTTGAAGGTAGGCCTTGAAATACATCCACAGGTACACCCCCAATTGACTCAAATTATGTCAATTAGCCTATCAGAAGCTTCTAAAGCCATGACATCATTTTCTGGAATTTTCCAAGCTGTTTAAAGGCATAGTCAACTTAGTGTATAAAAACTTCTGACCCACTGGAATTGTGATACAGTGAATTATAAGTTAAATAATCTGTCTGTAAACAATTGTTGGAAAAATGACTTGTGTCATGCACAAAGCAGATGTCCCAACCGACTTGCCAAAACTATAGTTTGTTAACAAGACATTTGTGGAGTGGTTGAAAAACGAGTTTTAATGACTCTAACCTAAGTGTATGTAAACTTCCGACTTCAACTGTATATATACACACAGTACGAGTCAAAAGTTTGTACACACCTACTCATTCAAGGTAAAAAAACTCATCCCAAACCATCTCATCCCATAGTCCATCGGTATATAGCCCACCCAATTTACCTACCTCATCCCCATACTGTTTTCATTTATTTACTTTTCTGCTCTTTTGCACACCAGTATCTCTATTCGCACATGATCATCTGATGATTTATCACCCCAGTGTTAATCTGCTAAATTGTAATTATTCGCTCCTATGGCCTATTTATTGCCTACCTCCTCATGTCTCTTGCACACATTGTATATAGATTCTCTTTTTTTCCCTTCTTTTTTCCCCCTACTATGTTATTGACTTGTTTATTGTTTACTCCATGTGTAACTCTGTGTTGTTGTCTGTTCACACTGCTATGCTTTATCTTGGCCAGGTCGCAGTTGCAAATGAGAACTTGTTCTCAACTAGCCTACCTGGTTAAATAAAGGTGAAATAAAAAATAAAAAAATTAATCCCAAACCATAAATTTCCTTGGTCAAATAGCCCTTACACAGCCTGGTGGTGTATTTTGGGTCATTGTCCTGTTGAAAAAAAAATGATAGTCCCACTAAGTGCAAACCAGATGGGCTGCCATATCGCTGCAGAATGCTGTGGTAGCAATGCTGGTCAAGTGTGCCTTGAATTCTAAATAAATCACAGACAGTGTCACCAGCAAAGCACCCCCACACCATCACACCTCCTCTTCCATGCTTCACGGTGGAAACCACACATGTAGAGAGCATCCGTTCACCTACTCTGCGTCTCACAAAGACACGGTGTTTGGAACCAAAATTCTCAAATTTGGACTCATCAGACCAAAGGACAGATTTCCACCGGTCTAATATCCATAACTCTAATGAACTTTTTTTTGTGCTTTTAGTGCTTTTTGTGCTTTTAGTGCTTTTTGTGCACTATTTTTGTGCTTTTAGGGACCATAATGCAATTCTTCAGAAAATGGCCGTGGCTTCAGAATGTTTTCTGATTTGAAGAAATGGCGGAAAATATGCAGTCGAAGTCCGACAAGAGCAGATACAAATTCATTGCTTTAACTAATTATGACAAATGTTAAGAAAATGAGTTACGTTGGCTGACAATTTGTTAGCTATGCTATCCTTATGAACCGCATAGTATTACAGCAGCATGTACCGGTATGTTCGCTAGTTACCTCACATTAGTTGGCTACTAATACATCGAACTTGCCAGACAGTATATTAACTATCTGCTATCTAACTAACTACCCAACGTTTATTGACTTGATTTTTCACATCATACTTAGCTTCGAGGTATGGTCGTTGTGCATTTCAATGGACATGGTTAATTTCAGAGAACTCTCGTCTTAGTCTGCCAGAGCGCAGAATAAATGATGAATTGACTTACGCTCGACCCCCGTTGAATATGGCCGGTGTCAGTAAACTTTGGCAAAAAAAGCATAATTAAATTGTTGCTTGCAGCACAGTTACAGTCACCAACGCTCCGGATAACATGACAATAGCTCAACCAGCTCTGCTAGGGCAAGTAAAATTATCAGAGTGAGGTGTTCTCTCAATTTGTGTCTGGAAGTAGCTAGCCAACGTTAGCCAGTTAGCTTGGGTGCTTGACTGTCGTTGAACACTTGGATCAACCCTTCTCCTCGGCCAGGGCGTCCAGTGTGCGCTCCAAGAGCGAAACACTCTAAATTTATGAGCGGACAATCTGACAACGCTCTGGATTTACGGACACACAGAGTGCACTCTGGCACTCCATATTGAATTTATGAACACACCCGAAATTGTAAAATGTCTAGCTTGTCATTAGTTACGCTAACAAGCTAGCAAGAGGTTGCATAGCAACAGCATCTACTTCCAGTAGACAGGCGAAGCGCTAGTACGCTCAACTGAAACGATACTATGAACTAAAATGAACTAATAGTATATAGTATGTAGTATATACAGTGGCTTGAGAAAGTATTCACCCCCCTTGGCATTTTTCCAATTTTGTTGCCTTACAACCTGGAATTAAAATGTATTTTTTGGGGGTTTGTATCATTTGATTTACACAACATGCCTACCATTTTGAAGATGCAAAATAATTTTTATTGTGAAACAAACAAGAAATAAGACAAAGAAACAGAAAACCTGAGCGTGCATAACTATTCCCCCCCAAAGTCAATACTTTGTAGAGCCACCTTTTGCAGCAATTACAGCTGCAAGTCTCTTGGGGTATGTCTCTATAAGCTTGGCACATCTAGCCACTGGGATTTTTGCCCATTCTTTAATGCAAAACTACTCCAGCTCCTTCAAGTTGGATGGGTTCGCTGATGTACAGCAATCTTTAAGTCATACCACAGATTCTCAATTGGATTCAGGTCTGGGCTTTGTCTAGGCCATTCCAAGACATTTAAATGTTTCCCCTTAAACCACTCGAGTGTTGCTTTAGCAGTATGAATAGGGTCATTGTCCTGCTGGAAGGCGAACCTCCGTCCCAGTCTCAAATCTCTGGAAGACTGAAACAGGTTTCCCTCAATAATTTCCCTGTATATAGCGCCATCCATCATTCCTTCAATTCTGACCAGTTTACCAGTCCCTGCCAATTAAAAATATCCCCACAGCATCATGCAGTATCATTTTAGTCTCATCTGACCAGAGTACCTTCTTCCATATGTTTGGGGAGTCTCCCACATGCCTTTTGGCGAACACCAAACATGTTTTCTTATTTTTTTCTAGACACTCTTCCGTGAAGCCCAGCTCTGTGGAGTGTACGGCTTAAAGCGGTCCTATGGACAGATACTCCAATCTCCGCTGTAGAGCTTTGCAGCTCCTTCCGGGTTATCTTTGGTCTCTTTGTTGCCTCTCTGATGAATGCCCTCCTTGCTTCCTCCTGGTCCGTGAGTTTTGGTGGGCGGCCCTCTCTTGGCAGGTTTGCTGTGGTGCCCTATTCTTTCCATGTTTTAATAATGGATTTAATGGTGCTCCGTGGGATGTTCAAAGTTTCTGACCTGTTTGGAGAGCTCCTTGGTCTTCATAGTACCGCTTGCTAGGTGGGGCCCCTTGCTTAGTGGTGTTGCAGACTCTGGGGCCTTTCAGAACAGGTGTATACATACTGAGATCATGTGACAGATCATGTGACACTCCGATTGCACACAGGTGGACTTTATTTAACTAATTATGTGACTTCTGAAAGTAATTGGTTGCACCAGATCTTATTTAGGGGCTTCATAGCAAAGGGGGTGAATACATATGCACGCACCACTTTTCTGTTTTGTATTTTTTTGAATTTTTGGAAACAAGTTGTTATTTTCATTTAATTTCACCAATTTGGACTATTTTGTGTATGTCCATTACATGAAATCCAAATAAAAATCCATTTAAATTACAGGTTGTAATGCAACAAAATAGTAAAAACGCCAAGGGTGGTGAATACTTTTGCAAGACACTGTACTCATTAAGCATGTAGTATACAGTATGTTAGGGTATTCGAACACAGCTTGGGTCTTCCTTTCTGTGGCGGTCCTCATGAGAGCCAGTTTCATCATAGCGCTTGATGGTTTTTGCGAATGCACCTGAAGAAACTTTCAAAGTTCTTGAAATATTCCGGATTGACTGACCTTCATGTCTTAAAGTAATGATGGACTGTCATTTCTCTTTGCTTATTTGAGCTGTTCTTGCCATAATATGGACTTGGTATTTTACCAATTACGGCTATTTTCTGTATACCACCCCTAACTTGTCACAATACAACTGATTGGCTAAAATGCATTAAGAAGGAAATCAATTCCACAAATGAACTTTTAACAAGGCAAGCCTGTTAATTGAAATGCATTCCAGGTGATTACCTCATGAAGCTGGTTGAGAGAATGCCAAGAGTGTGCAAAGCTTTCATCAAGGCAAAGAGTGGCTACTTTGAAGATTCTCAAATTTTAAATATATTTAGATTTGTTAAACACTTTTTTGATTCCATATGAGTTACATGATTCCATATGAGTTATTTCATAGTTTGATGTCTTCATTATAATTTTACAATGTAGAAAATAGTACAAATAAAGAAAAACCCTTGAATGAGTAGGTGTTCTAAAACTTTTGACTGGTATACACACATATATATATATATATATATATATATATTAAAGGGGTAATCTGGGATTACTATATCCATTTTTGGACTTTTAATTGAATGATATATAGCCATTGATTCTTGATGAATATAACTTATGAATAAAGAGTTAGAAAAATAGTTGTGATTCTTAGTGTAACTCACTGCTGTTTTCAAAGTTACTTTTTAAACCTCCGTTTGTAAATCTGGCTGTTGAATATAAAATGTGACTTTTCTGTATTAACACATAACGTACAGGATACAAGGATATGTCATCTATCCCCCTCTCCTTCTGCCTGTCTCCCCTCTCTTCTTTCTCTCTCCTCTTTTTCTCCTTCCCTCCTTCCTTCTCTCTCCCTCCATTCCATCCCATTCAGGCATGAGACTCCTTCTCCATCATCTACAATCTGTTTGAACAGATCCTCTCCATCTTGCAGGATGCAACACTCAGACTTGGCCTCTATTGGTTGACTTGTCTAGCTATATACTCATGATTGGATATATTGCTTTTGAAGCTCTTTGAGATTTCTTTCTGTTACGAAAAGCGCAATAGAAGTGTAATACCTTATTATTATTCTCTTCGTTCTCCCTCTTTCTCCCCTCTTCTTCCTCTCTCATTCCTGACTTCTCTACTCTTTCTCTCTCCCTACAGCTTTGCTCTCTCCCTCACCCTCTCTCTCTCTCTCTTGTCATCTTTACTCTCTCTCTATCTCTCCCTGCTTTCTCCCTCACCCTATCTCTCCTCATCTTTACTCTCTCTCTCCATCTCTCCCTGCCTTCCCTCACTCCTATCTCTCCTCATCTTTACTCTCTCTCTCCATCTCTCCCTGCCTTCCCTCACTCCTATCGCCTTCTATTCATTCCGGCAGGTTCTGTTCAACGTCTACCGCTGGTTTCTCTCAGTGTGTGTAAATTAAAGGGAGCTGTTTGTAGTCTGGCCTTTGAAACAGATTCCAGTGATTATCTGTGTGCAGTGGTGGTCTGTGCCGTCTAAGATGAAGGAGGACAATAAAAAAAGAATAATGAGCATGGCCTTATTTCTATTACAGCATATTGGATGACTGTCATTCATATTCCGTTCACCCAGTTCAATGTAACATCAATAGGTTTAGGCTACAACATGGTACTCACATTTTCCCTATACCCATCATGAGGTTGCTACAACCTAACCCTTGAATGACAGTTTACAACGTAGGTGCGTATAGGTCGAAATAAAAATTAACGCCTTGCACACTCTTGCCTGCATCTAGCTGATCTAGGGTGTAAATATTAGTTGCAAACAAGAGTTTCTATTGGACAAATTCAGGTATGTCTATCCCCGTTTCGTTCCGTTTGCTTCCATTTAAGATTTTTTTCCCAACAGAATTGGAGGAATGAATGCACCCCTGATCACGTGTAAACACAGTTCACTTTCATAGCAGCCAGCTTGTATTCCTTCTCGCATATATACCCTCTCCTCCTCTCACCTTTTCCCTTCGCTTGTGGACTTCAATGCACAACACATCAGCTATAGGAGACCAGATGAAAAAACCTTTCCAAGCCAAACCATATCATAACCGCTACACACAGCCTACATCGTTGTCACCATATTAGCTAAAGTAGGATCATAGTCAACATACAGTAGCTAATAGAACTAACGCGTTAGAAAACCTGCTACAATTACGCAACAACGTTACAGTGTACAGTCAGTCACTAAGCAGTTTATCAGTTACAACGGCAAGCCCCGGTGGCAATAAATTAGTCAAACCAAAAGCTTATCTTGACTTGGAAGAGTTCCAGTGTTGTGTTGGATAGTTATAGCCAGCCAGCTAACATAGCATCCCTCTGTTTGAGCTGGTGTTTGAGTAGGCTAAACTAGCTAGCTGCATTTGCTAGCTAAGTAAGCGAAAATGAAAGTTTAAAGAAATTAAGAAATCTCTCTCTCTTGCTTATCCAAGATTTTAGAAGAAATTAATTTGTTCAAATCTGTTCAACTATTGTTTTCCTCTCTCTTTGAGTCAACTACACATTTTATGCACCGCAGTTCTAGATAGCTGTAGCTTATGCTTTCAGTACTAGATTCATTATCTGATCCTTTGATTGGTTGGACAACATGTCAGTTCATGGTCTAATAAAAAACATCTAAATAGTGACATTTAACTGCAGTTATACTGTATGTCACTTTTGTTGACGTGCTCATTTTCTGTTGGTCTCGAGATTCTAGAGTATAACAACGGAATAGCTTAGATCAAATGGAGTCATTCTGTATTGAGTATGAATAGGACCAGAAGATTTTCCTTTCCCTGTCCTGGAGTTTTCCCTGCCCTGGAGTTTTCCCTGCCCTGGAGTTTTCCCTGTCCTGGTCACACGGGTCAGTAAAAAAAAAAAACACCCTGGCCCTAAACATGAATTCTGTGCCCATCAAAGAGTTGTCAATTTCCTTTCTGCCTTTCAATGATAACCATCTGCTGACCTCTCCTATAAGGATTGCCCAACTGTTTGCCTTGATAAATTACACTGTTTTTCATCACACACAGTGCAACTATTTTCTAACATGAACTGGCCCCAGCTTTCTTACACACCTTGTTAGTTATTCCCATTGATATAAGTCAACACTCGGTTTTGCCTAATTCATTAGGGTCTCATCAAAGCGCATTTATTAAATAAAGAATACACTTAATTTGCCCCATGCAGTGACCTGTGCAATAATTTCAAGCATCATTAGATACCGACTCATTAAAGAAGCACGTGAGTAAGAGATGGGTGAGCGTGACCATTTTCAGAGACACTACAAAAACATAATTAGCATTTTATGCCCTATATTCCCCACATTTATAGTGTTTCAGCTAAAGCCACAAATTAATGATATACAGTAGGTAATTTTGTGGGTCAACTTTATAACAAGAGTGGAGTATAGTATAGACCATTGGAGGCTGTTGAGGGGAGGACGGCTCATAATAATGGATGGAACGAAATAAATGGAAACGTATCAAACACATTTTTTTCATGTCTTTGATAAGATTCCATCCACTCCAGCCGTTATTATATATATATACTTTAATGTAACCTTTTTTTAACTAGGCAAGTCAGTTAAGAACAAATTCTTATTTACAATGACGACCTACCCCAGCCAAACCCAGACGACGCTGGGCCAATTGTGCGCCGCCCTATGGGACTCCCAATCACAGTCAGATGTGATACAGCCTGGATTCGAAACAGGGGCTGTAGTGAAGCCTCCTGCACTGAGATGCAGTGCCTTAGATCACTGTGCCACTCAGGAGCATGTCCTCCCATCAGCAGCTTCCACTGGTGCAGACCAGGGTTTGATTTATACATTGAGTCCTAAGGGGGCCCTAAAACTAAGGGCTGGACAATTGCTGATACGTATGAGGGTGCCCACTTTACATGAATAGTTTTGTTGCTTATGAAGGTGCCCAGGTGCACCCCTGTAATTCGATCCCTGGTCTGAAAATTCAGAAGGGCACCACAGTTACGTATATCTCATTATTATTGATGTATAATGAGGTGTTATCAACTTCAATACTTACACGTCACTTTTGGTTACACTTTTACAAAGGTGACGTGTCAAATAACCACTAAGTAGCCAATTACTCATTAAGGCATTGTGTCCGTCAGCAGCTTATTAACAATTCAATCATTATGTACACAAATCCAATTATCAAAAATAGTCTTTCACTTACCGCGTATTAATATCATCAGCTGTGATTTCATTTAAAGTACAGTTTGATCTTTAATATGGGCTATAGTCAGATGACACTAGAAAAACACCAAGTAACCTGCATCAAATTTATAGTCAAGGAAAAGAGATGGAAAACAGAATTCAGTCCAAGTAAATTCGAGGTCATTTTTCAGGTCAAAGCAACAACAAAAAAATACATTTTGAATGTAAAATATATTTATTTAAGATGAATTATTCCAGTGCTGCGAGAGCGTGTTTGTATGACTATTTAATATAGTCTATTTCACACAGGAAACATTGTTTTATTGATTAAATGATCATGCATGCATGTATCTACTTAACTCACAAAGTCAAATGTGTTTTTCCCCGTGTTGCCGTTAACCATGTACTGCATTTCATAACATCTGGTTGTGAGTGAATAGATAACTGAATCTAGCCACCTGTAAGTGTCAACCCACTGGGCACACACTGGCTGAATCAACGGTGTTTCCACGTCATTTCAATGACATTACGTTGAACCAACGTGGAATAGTCGTTGAATTGATGTCTGTGCCCAGTGGGAATGTACTCAATGCTATGTTGTATCTTTGTTTTACAACAGAAATCATCAACATTTGTGCAGGCAATGGCAATTGGAGAAAAAAAACTTGAGAGCCATTAAAGAGATTATGATTTATTTTTTTACACTTTGTGAATCTTTATATTATTATATCTTGTGTACCATAAATTCTGTGCCCATCAATATAAATATGATTTTTACCTTCTGTTGTCTTTGGTTGTCATCTGCAGCATGTGAAACACAAGCTGGAATGGGGTGGTGAACTCTTTGCATTGATGTTTTCAAAACAACTCTAATCTAGCACTTTGGAGTGCCTCTACGAATCATCCCCTGATAACCCAGGAAAAACTAGCGTCTTCCCGCGGGTGTGAGGGCTGGCATTTTGCCCAAAATTAACCCACTTAGATTGTATTGCAGGGGCGAGATTAAATGCCACCTTTCATTCTATGCAAGCAGTCATCCTCATTTATCTCTGGGGTAGGTGTCTCTGGTTTACTTAAAGGGTAAAAAAAACAACTTTCTGGGTGGTTTAGCAATAATACCAACTATGAATATGGAAGGCAGAGATGGGAAAAGTGAACTTCAGTTGATGGCATGTGGAGTTACTCTACTGTACCAGTCCTGAACTCCTACTGCCACAGCTCTACATTACAGGTCCTCTTGAGACAAAAAGCATAACAGAAGCGGATATTTCACTTTATTGGTTGGCGACTGATATTTGTATGATATTTTGGGTCGAAACTCCCTTTGAATGTCTTTGAAAAGGGAAAATTGCCAACACAAAAGGATGCAAATGAGAAAAACGGAAGCATAATTCTGCTTCAACTCTTTTTGGTATTCATGTGAACCTTTGGAGGAGTCAGTCAAGGTAACTCTCCCTCCTAATGGTTTTGGGATTAGTTCTAGGTGTGATAGCGAATACACTGCCTCTCCCCGATTTCCATTATGGCATGTAATTAACGGGAAAGAAAACACTTCAGTTTTTCTTTCAGCCTCGAGCCTTTATCTCACTTCCATTCAAAGGCCTGATTAGCAGGGGTACTCGTCTTAAAATGTCAAGTTGTGACAAATCGTTTTTTGGTAAAGCGTGTCAATCAATATTTCACACGGCAGAATGCAGCCTTTATTGCACATCTGTATTTGTATTTATTACGGATCTCCATTAGTTCCTGCCAAGACAGCAGCTACTCTTCCTGGGGTTTATTATGGATCCTATTAGTTCCTGCCAAGGCAGCAGCTACTCTTCCTGGGGTTTATTATGGATTTCCATTAGTTCCTGCCAAGGCAGCAGCTACTCTTCCTGGGGTTTATTATGGATCTCCATTAGTTCCTGCCAAGGCAGCAGCTACTCTTCCTGGGGTTTATTATGGATCCTATTAGTTCCTGCCAAGGCAGCAGCTACTCTTCCTGGGGTTTATTATGGATTTCCATTAGTTCCTGCCAAGGCAGCAGCTACTCTTCCTGGGGTTTATTATGGATTTCCATTAGTTCCTGCCAAGGCAGCAGCTACTCTTCCTGGGGTTTATTATGGATCTCCATTAGTTCCTGCCAAGGCAGCAGCTACTCTTCCTGGGGTTTATTATGGATTTCCAATAGTTCCTGCCAAGGCAGCAGCTACTCTTCCTGGGGTTTATTATGGATTTCCATTAGTTCCTGCCAAGGCAGCAGCTACTCTTCCTGGGGTTTATTATGGATTTCCATTAGTTCCTGCCAAGGCAGCAGCTACTCTTCCTGGGGTTTATTATGGATCTCCATTAGTTCCTGCCAAGGCAGCAGCTACTCTTCCTGGGGTTTATTATGGATTTCCAATAGTTCCTGCCAAGGCAGCAGCTACTCTTCCTGGGGTTTATTATGGATTTCCATTAGTTCCTGCCAAGGCAGCAGCTACTCTTCCTGGGGTTTATTATGGATTTCCAATAGTTCCTGCCAAGGCAGCAGCTACTCTTCCTGGGGTTTATTATGGATTTCCATTAGTTCCTGTCAAGGCAGCAGCTACTCTTCCCAGGGTTTATTATGGATTTCCATTAGTTCCTGCCAAGGCAGCAGCTACTCTTCCTGGGGTTTATTATGGATTTCCATTAGTTCCTGCCAAGGCAGCAGCTACTCTTCCTGGGGTTTAGTATGGATTTCCAATAGTTCCTGCCAAGGCAGCAGCTACTCTTCCCGGGGTCCAGCAAAATTAAGGCAATTATACATTTTAAAAACATTACAATACATTCATAACAGATTTCCCAACATATTAATTGTCCAGACTGGTTCAGTTTTCTCCTTTTCTCAGATGGGCCAAGCACTGCTTTTATGAGTTATTCAAGTATTTATTGTCTGAAAGGACAAAATAGGATATTGATTTCTATATTGTTTTCTTTCTCTTCTAGGTCCTAAGACAAAAACACCAGAAGTAGAAACACCTGCAGTCCTATGACTCAAAGCTGTACTTTAACAGTCACGTATATGTTTTCAGGCAAGGATATGAAATAAGTGGTATATTTTGTCTGTCTGTGACTGAATTCGTGGACCTTCTGTCAAAAATCAATGTTTCCTGTGACTAATACCTGCACACTAAGTTTTCAAATGGACTACTTACTGCCAGCTCGTCAACTTATTTCTGTATGATGTGGGCAAATGGTAGATTCAACCACTCAAACAAACTAATGATACTCATTAACACTGGCAGAGGCGTATTGAAAATAAACGACAGAAGGGTAGTAACAGTACTTATAGTAATTTAAATTGTAGTGTTGTAGCACCTAGAAGTATGTTAGCTACTTCGTTAGTCTAAATTCCTTAAGAAATAATAACAGACTGTCTTTTCAATCTTTATATTCTCTTTACACGGTCAAATACCATCCATTATGTTAATAAATGATCATAATGGTTCACATTGTTGTGTTTCAGAGCTGTATAAGGATCATTACGGCATGCATGAAAAATAAATTGGTTTGCCTTAAAACACATTTGTCATTTTGAAATATTCATAAGAGTGAATATTCAGGAAAGATCTTTCACATCAGCAAGGGAACTCATTTCGAATCTATGCTTGAATCTTCACAGCAGTATATCTCAATGGCTTTTCGTGGTTCACACCACACAGCAAATGTGTGAGTTGTGTTGCAGTTTTGATTGAAACCAAACCACCATCACCAAAGACCGATAAAGCTGTGTTCAAAATTGTGACGTCCAAATTAGGAATCGTCTGCTGCTTACGCCAGCATAAGAGCCCATCTACCCGTTGACAGTTCCAGTGGTACATTTGACAACAAACACTCACATCCTAGCTCATCACATTGCAAGAAAGTGGGGGCTCGTCCAGGATAGAATGACATCTTGTAACAGCTGCCAACTACAGAAGCAGGGAGTTGAACAGTCATTCTTTAACTGTCCAGAATGAATCACATTTACAGTGCATTCGGAAAGTATTCAGACCCCTTGACTTTTTCCACATTTTGTTACGTTACAGCCTTATTCTAAAATTGATTAAATGAAAAAAAAGGCATACACCTGTCTATATAAGGTCCTACAGTTGACAGGGCATGTCAGAGCAAAAACTAAGCCATGAGGTCGAAGGAATTGTCCGTAGAGCTCCGAGACAGGATTGTATCGAGGCACAGATCTGGGGAAGGGTACCAAAAAATGTCTGCAGCATTGAAGGTCCCCAAGAACACAGTGGCCTCCATCATTCCTAAATGGAAGAAGTTTGGAACCACCAAGACTCTTCCTCGAGCTGGCTGTCCGGCCAAACTGAGCAATTGGGGGAGAAGGGCCTTGGTCAGGGAGGTGACCAAGAACCCGATGGTCACTCTGACAGAGCTCTTGAGTGCCTCTCTGGAGAAGGGAGAAACTTCCAGAAGGACAACCATCTCTGCAGCACTCCACCAATGAGGCCTTCATGTTAGAGTGGCCAGACGGAAGCCACTCCTCAGTAAAAGGCACATGACAGCACGCTTTGAATTTGCCAAAATGCACCTAAAGACTTTCAGACCATGAGAAACAAGATTCTCTGATCTGATGAAACCAAGATTGAACACTTTGACCTGAATGCCAAGCGTCACGTCTGGAGGAAACCTGACACCATCCCTACGTTGAAGCGTAATGGTGACAACATCTTGCTGTTGGGATGTTTTTCAGCGACAGGGACTGGGAGTCTAGTCAGGATCGGAGCAAAGTACAGAGAGATCCTTGATGAAAACCTGCTCCGGAGAGCTCAGGACCTCAGACTGGGACGAAGGTTTACCTTCCAACAGGACAACGGCCCTAAGCACACAGCCAAGACAACGCATGAGTGGCTTCGGGACAAGTCTCTGAATGTCCTTGAGTGGCCCATCCAGAGCCCGGACCAGATCGTTCATCTCTGCAGAGACCTGAAAATAGCTGTGACGCTCCCCATCAAACCTGATAGAGCTTGAGAGGATCTGCAGAGAAGAATGGGAGAAACTCCCCAAATACAGGTGTGCCAAGCTTGTAGTGTCATACCCAAAAAGACTCGAGGCTGTAATCACTGCCAAAGGTGCTTCAACAAAGTACTGAGTAAAGGTTCTGAATACTAATGTAAATGTGATATTTCATTTTTTTTTTTTAAATGAATATACATTTGCAAAAATGTCGAAAAAACAGTTTTTGCTTTGTCATTATGGGGTATTGTGTGTAGATTGATGAGTGGAAAACAACAATTTAATCCATTTTAGAATAAGGCTATAACGTAGCAAAATTTGGAAAAGTCAAGGGGTCTGAATACTTTCCGAATGCACTGTAGACGAACCAGTGGTCAAAGTCCTCAAGACATAAAACTGTTAACCTTATTATACACTGCTCAAAAAAATAAAGGGAACACTTAAACAACACAATGTAACTCCAAGTCAATCACACTTCTGTGAAATCAAACTGTCCACTTAGGAAGCAACACTGATTGACAATAAATTTCACATGCTGTTGTGCAAATGGAATAGACAAAAGGTGGAAATTATAGGCAATTAGCAAGACACCCCCAAAAAAGAAGTGATTCTGCAGGTGGTGACCACAGACCACTTCTCAGTTCCTATGCTTCCTGGCTGATGTTTTGGTCACTTTTGAATGCTGGCGGTGCTCTCACTCTAGTGGTAGCATGAGATGGAGTCTACAACCCACACAAGTGGCTCAGGTAGAGCAGTTCATCCAGGAAGGCACATCAATGCGAGCTGTGGCAAAAAGGTTTGCTGTGTCTGTCAGCGTAGTGTCCAGAGCATGGAGGCGCTACCAGGAGACAGGCCAGTACATCAGGAGACGTGGAGGAGGCCGTAGGAGGGCAACAACCCAGCAGCAGGACCGCTACCTCCGCCTTTGTGCAAGGAGGTGCACTGCCAGAGCCCTGCAAAATGACCTCCAGCAGGCCACAAATGTGCATGTGTCTGCTCAAACGGTCAGAAACAGACTCCATGAGGGTGGTATGAGGGCCCGACGTCCACAGGTGGGGGTTGTGCTTACAGCCCAACACCGTGCAGGACGTTTGGCATTTGCCAGAGAACACCAAGATTGGCAAATTCGCCACTGGCGCCCTGTGCTCTTCACAGATGAAAGCAGGTTCACACTGAGCACATGAGCACATGTGACAGACGTGACAGAGTCTGGAGACGCCGTGGAGAACGTTCTGCTGCCTGCAACATCCTCCAGCATGACCGGTTTGGCGATGGGTCAGTCATGGTGTGGGGTGGCATTTCTTTGTGGGGCCGCACAGCCCTCCATGTGCTCGCCAGAGGTAGCCTGACTGCCATTAGGTACCGAGATGAGATCCTCAGACCCCTTGTGAGACCATATGCTGACACATGCACATTTGTGGCCTGCTGGAGGTCATTTTGCAGGGCTCTGGCAGTGCACCTCCTTGCACAAAGGCGGAGGTAGCGGTCCTGCTGCTGGGTTGTTGCCCTCCTACGGCCTCCTCCACGTCTCCTGATGTACTGGCCTGTCTCCTGGTAGCGCCTCCATGCTCTGGACACTACGCTGACAGACACAGCAAACCTTTTTGCCACAGCTCGCATTGATGTGCCATCCTGGATGGACTGCACTACCTGAGCCACTTGTGTGGGTTGTAGACTCCGTCTCATGCTACCACTAGAGTGAGAGCACCGCCAGCATTCAAAAGTGACCAAAACATCAGCCAGGAAGCATAGGAACTGAGAAGTGGTCTGTGGTCACCACCTGCAGAATCACTTCTTTTTTGGGGGTGTCTTGCTAATTGCCTATAATTTCCACCTTTTGTCTATTCCATTTGCACAACAGCATTTGAAATTTATTGTCAATCAGTGTTGCTTCCTAAGTGGACAGTTTGATTTCACAGAAGTGTGATTGACTTGGAGTTACATTGTGTTGTTTAAGTGTTCCCTTTATTTTTTTGAGCAGTGTATGAGGATTAATCAAGAAAATATTTCCTTAACCTGATTGCATTCAAAGCAATTGGCATAGCGGTTTACGTAGACTCCCTGCTCACCCACGACTGCGTGGCCGCGCACAACTCCAACACCATCAAGTTTCCTGATGACACGACGGTGGTAGGCCTGATCACCGACGATGATGAGCCTCTAGGGAGGATGTCAGTGACCTGGGAGTGTGGTGCCAGGACAACAACCTCTCTCTCAATGTCAGCAAGACAAAGGAGCGGACTGTGGACCACAATAAAACGGAGGGCCGAGCATGCCCCCATCCACATCAACGGGGCCTTAGCGGAGCGGGTCGAGAGCTTCCTGTTCCTTGTCTATGAACCCATCTTCAGTTTCCCAGAATCACTGGCCTCACTCTCAAGCCATCGGTGCATCACATCAACGACTGGAGTGTTGTAGACGGTAGAGTAGAGGAATCAATTTGCACTTCTCTCAAAGGCCCCCTCATTCACGCAAAGGGCGAGTCGGCCCGTTTACCATCAAAGGACGTCAAATCTTCAAATGTCCCCAAGATATGCTTATCTCAACTCTTGATAGATATGAAAACCGTGCTGTAACAAACCATTTAAGTAAGGAGCCAAAAACCCAACTTGAGCAGAAATATTCTAGCTAACTGATCCCTACATGAATTATGAATACTTTTTTTGGGGGGCTTCTTATCTTTACTTTGCCTCATTCTGCAATTTGACTTTCTAGTTTTAATGAGATATTGCTTGTATAAAGGAAATGTATCATGAAGTTTACATCATCATTTTCACTGTCATCATTTTGACAAGGAGTACTATTGCACACTGTAACTTTTGAAAATACATCCTTTTAACATAACACAACAACACAAAGTCTGTTTTCGTTAAGGTCCGTTTTTTTTCAAACGTTTATAAATTAAATGTTCAATGATCATTATAAGAATAATGAAAGGGAAGAACATAATTACTTAGCAACAGCAACACATTTCTACATCCTGCAAGACATACAGTAAAAGTACACAAACATATAGCACATGCACTACTGCCAATACTGGTACTACATTAAATAAACCAAACTCTGCATCTGGAACACATCTCGTACGCTATATGAGGGTTCAATCATGATACTATTTCTCCAATAAACACTATTACAGTGAGCCATTGTCTAAATCTAATATCCGGAACGAATACATAAAGTGTGCGTCACTCTACCGTCAGACCTGTATCTTCAATGGAAAAATGTGGCACACGTTAATCATACATAAATCCTCCTCATTATTCACCAATTGAGGAGCAGCGTAACCATCTGTAAAAGGGAGGAGGTTCATCATAGTAGTAATAGATTACATTAAACAGCCTTTTCCAAATGGGAGTGATTGACTTGGAGTGATCTGACATTCAAAGGGCTATTACGACAAGAACACGTCGTGGCAGATACAATGCGATATTGGCCAAGAACAGATGTAATACATCCTTTTGACAATACCGTGTAATTTCAAAAGCCCTATTTCGAGTTCGCAGTCATTTCCTTCAAATTAAATCACCTTGGGTTACACGTTTCAGTTACAGAAGTTGGGGATAAAATTCACAACCATATCAAAGGATGAGCCTTCTGGAGTCAAGCAGCGTACACTGTCACAAAGAAACCAGATGTTCACGAAAAGCCTCTCTTTCATTTCCCCGTTCCTTTTATCTCTCTCTCATTATGTTTTTTTTTTAATTTTTCCCTCTCTCACCTTTTCAAAATGGTGGAGAAAGCTGAAGAACACAGGAGCCTGGAAGGCCTTGAAGGTACGCTTTCATCTGATTGGTCGGACATAATCATGACGACAATAGTCGAGTGATTCAAGCCACAATGTGAGTATCAATAACCTATATATACTACCGTTCAAAAGTTTGGGGTCACTTAGAAATGTCCTTGTTTTGAAAGAAAAGCTACATTTTTTGTCCATTAAAATAACATCAAATTGATCAGAAATACAGTGTAGATATTGTTAATGTTGTAAATGACTATTGTAGCTGGAAACGGCTTTTTAATGGAATATCTACATAGGCGTACAGAGGCCCATTATCAGTAACCATCACTCCTGTGTTCCAATGGCACGTTATGTTTGCTAATCCAAGTTTGTCATTTTAAAAGGCTAATTGATCATTAGAAAAGCTTTTTGCAATTATGTTAGCACAGCTGAAAACTGTTGTTATGATTAAAGAAGCAATAAAACTGGCCTTCTTTAGACTAGTTGAGTGTCTGGAGCATCAGCATTTGTGGGTTCGATTACATGTTCAAAATGGCCAGAAACAAATAACTTTCTTCTGAAACTCATCAGTCTATTCTTGTTCTGAGAGATGAAGACTATTCCATGCGAGAAATTGGCAAGAAACTGAAGATCTCGTACAACGTTGTGTACTACTCCCTTCACAGAACAGTGCAAATTGTCTCTAACCAGAATAGAAAGAGGAGTGGGAGGCCCCGGTGCACAACTGAGCAAGAAGACAAATACATTAGAGGGTCTAGTTTGAGAAACAGACACCTCACAAGTCCTCAACCGGCAGCTTCATTAAATAGTACCTGCAAAACACCAGTCTCAACGTCAACAGTGAAGAGGTGACTCCAGGATGCTGGCCTTCTAGGCAGAGTTCCTCTGTCCAGTGTCTGTGTTCTTTTGCCCATCTTAATCTTTTATTTTTATTGGCCAGTCTAAGACATGGCTTTTTCTTTGCAATTCTGCCTAGAAGGCCAGCATCCCAGAGTCGCCTCTGTGAGTCAGCCAGACAGAGAGTGCCTCTGACACTAAGCATACCTAACGCCCTGTGAGTCAACCGGACAGAGAGTGCCTCTGACACTAAGCATACCTACGGCCCTGTGAGTCAGCCTGACAGAGAGTGCCTCTGACACTAAGCATACCTACGACCCTGTGAGTCAGACGGACAGAGAGTGCCTCTGACACTAAGCATACCTACGGCCCTGTGAGTCAACCGGACAGAGAGTGCCTCTGACACTAAGCATACCTACGGCCCTGCGAGTCAGAGGGACAGACAGTGTCTCTGACACTAAGCATACCTACGACCCTGTGAGTCAGCCAGACAGAGAGTGCCTCTGACACTAAGCATACCTACGACCCTGTGAGTCAGCCAGACAGAGCGTGCCTCTGACACTAAGCATACCTACGACCCTGTGAGTCAGCCTGACAGAGAGTGCCTCTGACACTAAGCATACCTACGGCCTTGCGAGTCAGAGGGACAGACAGTGTCTCTGACACTAAGCATACCTACGGCCCTGTGAGTCAGAAGGACAGACGGTAGAATGAGTGGTAGGAGAAATATAAATGCACCTCTTATCATCCTCTGCTGATCTGAAATGACTTTGGAGTTCCAGAACATTCTCTCCTTCCCTTCCAACGGCAACACACAGGCATTCATTATGAACCCATTTAAAGAGACGATTGGTCAGGAACACAGCCATTATCATTATTTGTTTCCCTTGTTGCCAAGCAGCAGCCGTTCCTTTTGGGTTTATAAGAACAAATATCACATCTGTTTGGGGATGCTTTGGGACGCACGGTGCATTCTGAGCAGGGTGTTGAGCCTCTTGGATCGGTGTGTGTCATCAGTGGTTGATGACAAGTGACATTGATTTCTTCTGTTTTCACTTCCACAAAATGCATATGCATTTTAATTGTCAAAATAAGTATTTAATTTTTTTTTTTAAACATCAATTTTTCCAAACAAATTCAAACAAATGCATTAAATGAATGAGAGAATATAAAAATACAAAAGGAATATAGATATCTTTGGTTGTGACTTGTGGCATGCAGAGCATTTTGTGATATTCTGACTCTGAATGGCCTCTTTCTTTCAGATGGAGCTAAAAGTCATTTCCATGTTGCCTCCTGCATTTCTACTTTCTCCTCACAGAGCTCTCAGGTTTTGTCCATTAAAAGTTCCTGTGTTACCGTGCCAACCTCAGCTGTACTCACATTGGTTACGCACAGAAAATGAAGAAATGGAGAAATGAACTCCAATGTAAGTCTGATGGAGTGAGAAATGGAACATATGTACAGTTGTATTGTTTATGCATGGATCAGGTGCAGTCTTTTGATTTTCAATTTGACATTTTATGTTTTGGCTTTATGAGCTATTCAAAGGGGATTGCTCCGAGCTCGAGCATGCTACCATGGGAAATAATGGGAGTTTGTCTGCGAGGATCGTGTTATTAATAATGATAGAGGTTTCCCTTTGCAAAGTAAATATCTTTCTGGATTTCCTACCGTGCAGACTTGAAATAGACAACATTCGCTAACTAAAAGTAATAGAAAATGTCTCATTTAGCTGGCATAATGCTGTGGGATAATGAACCAAGTCTAGAATTTCTTATGGAAATTACAAACTTTAGAAGGCTTTTTAAACCTCGAATACACTACAAGTTAGCATTTCCTGCTGTGCAGGAAAATTCTCAACAACAAAAGAGTGAACAAATGAAGATCCTAAATCTGTAGAGTAAATAGTTCGCGAGCACTATGCGCATGGTCACCTGAAATGAAGTGTTGTTGCAATTTCCAAACGCCTGAAGGTACCACCTTCATCTGTACAAATAATAGTACGCAAGTATAAACACTATGGGACCACGCAGCCATCAAACCGCTCAGGAAGGAGACATGTTCTGTCTTCTAGAGATGAACGTACTTTGGTGCGAAAAGTGCAAATTAATCCCAGAACAACAGCAAAGGACCTTGTGAAGATGCTGGAGGAAACATGTACAAAACTATCTATGTCCACAGTAAAACGAGTCCTATATCGACATAACCTGAAAGGCCGCTCAGCAAGGAAGAAGCCACTGCTCCAAAACCACCATAAAAAAGCCAGACTATGTTTTGCAACTGCACATGGGGACAAAGATCGTACTTTTTGGAGAATTGTCATCTGGTCTGATGATACAAAAATAGAACTGTTTGGCCATAATGACCATCGTTATGTTTGGAGGAAAAAGGGGGAGGCTTGCAAGCCGAAGAACACCATCCCAACCGTGAAGCACGGGGTGGCAGCATCATGTTGTGGGGGTGCTTTGCTGCAGGAGGGACTGGAGCACTTCACAAAATAGATGGCATCATGAGGGAGGAAAATTATTTGTATATATTGAAGCAACATCTCAAGACATCAGTCAGGAAGTTAAAGCTTGGTCACAAATGGGTCTTCCAAATGGACAATGACCCCAAGCATACCTCCAAAGTTGTGGCAAAATGGCTTAAGTCAAGGTATTAGAGTGGCCATCACAAAGCCCTGACCTCAAACCAATAGAAATGTTGTGGGCAGAACTGAAAAAGTGTGTGCGATCAAGGAGGCCTAAGAACCTGACTCAGTTACACCAGCTCTGTCAGGAGGAATGGGCCAAAATTCACCCAACTTATTGTGGGAAGCTTGTGGAAGGCTAACCGTAACATTTGACACAAGTTAAACAATTTAAAGGCAATGCTACCAAATACTAATTGAGTGTATGTAAACTTCTGAACCACTGGGAATGTGATGAAAGAAATAAAAGCTCAAATAAATCATTCTCTCTACTATTATTCTGACATTTCACATTCTTAAAATAAAGTGGTGATCCTAACTGACCTAAAACAGAGAATTTTTACTTGGATTAAATGTCAGGAATTATGAAAAACTGAGTTTAAATGTATTTGGCTAAGGTGTATATAAACTTCCGACTTCAACTGTATATATACATGCAATTAGAAAAAAACTGCTTCAGGAATCGGTGAATACAACACATACTTGCAGGGGAGAGGCGCCTGAGGCAAAACACTTGTTTACCTTTGCAGACTTCTTAAGCGTGCTCCCTGTAGCCCTGTAGCCCCGTACCCAGGACACGCAGTGCAACAGAAGGTGAAAGAAGCACACAGAGACAGTGGAATTGACAGCTAAGGTTAAGGGTCCTCCTCTACATAAAATAATATCAGCTGTGCTAACATCACCACATCACGTCTTCTCCCGTACTAGAAATCAAAACAGGGTTATTTTCCCGCGGCTCTTCCTTCTCGTCTTCGTATTGTAACTCTATACGACTACATTATGACAGTCTGAAGTGACAAATCTCCAGATGGAAGAAGACAACGGGATACGGCCACGTGACCACATCTTCCAAGTGTCCCCCAGCGAGAACCACAACTTCACGCTTCCTGTCAGTGGCGCGACAGATTGCTTGAGAACAACCTGTCAAGATAAGACTGATATTTCCCTCAAAATAGACTTCATACTTCGAGAATAGAGGCCACGTTGCATTGAACGATAAATATTTACTTCCCTCATACTGACCATGGCAACTGCGAGAAACAATGTCTCAAGGCGCAAAGTCAATGCAAATAACGGTGTATAAAAGATAGTCATTTCATTTTGACTGGTCATTGAGAGAAGTTTGATGTGGTCTTTGAATTGTTCTTGTCCTCGTCTGCATGGCCATACGTTTTCCCTAACTAATGCTACATTGTTCAGTTTCAAAACGGGTTGAATTCAAAATCCCTGTGGGAGGACAGAAGCCTTTTCAGCTTCCTGAGGTGCACCTCAATCTCTCCAATGCAGTCATTATTACAGTGAGTTCTGACTGGGCGCCACACGACACCTCTTTTAAAGGTGAAGAGGGGGTGTACGAAAGTGACAAGGTAAAAACCTTTTAAAAGAACAGCAGGGAGTCTGGATACAAAAGCTCACATGCTTCATTATGGTCAAGACATGCTTTGTACTGCAAGTTTGTAATTGATTGTCCACCATTAAGCTAATGTGGTACTTATTTTATGTACATCTAGATATACTGTATATGTTGAAAATCCATGGATTCTTTAGGTACAAAGTAAAGAACTGGTTGGACAGTGTCCTGTATGTCTGGCTGTGCACGTGGGACACGTATTCTATTAGGGAAGGTGGTAGGTTGACAGCAGAATGGCATGAAATGCTTAAAAATAGCACGTCAAGACATGCACTTTGAATTTCAGTGCAGAATGTTCCATTTGAATACAAAATTACATGAGGGACAGTAAGTGTTGTACAAAAGAAACACATATGGACAAGGACAAACACACACACACACACACACACACACACACACACACACACACACACACACACACACACACACACACACACACACACACACACACACACACACACACACACACACACACACACACACACACACACACACACACACACACACACACACACACACACACACTACAGCAAGAATAGATACAGTCTGTGTCTTGTTGGCTTCCATCATAGATTTTTAGGATGGAAAATCTGTCAGCACTTCCCACAGTCACATCTTTTTAAGTCATTTATGGTAAATGCCACATTTGTCCATTTGTAACGACGCTGCTCCTACACTATTCAATTGAACAAAAGGAAGGACAAATGAGGAGAGACTGAAATTGTATTTTTGTGTCAAATCGCAAGTTGGCAACCCATCCCTTGCGGGATTAATTGGCACATAAACAAACATTACTGTAACCTGGTTTCCATCTAACTTTTTTATGCAAGTAAAGTACGTTGGATAAAAGAATTGTCACGACAGGCCTGATGGAAACAAATGGAAGGACAGGCCTGATGGAAGCAAATATGTCGGTTAACTTTCCAAATGTCGGCAAAACAAAATATGCTAGGCAAAGTGGGATCTTTTTAAAAATGAATTATGGGAGAAATGGTGGTGGAAATTCAATAATAACAACCCTAGAGCAGTAAAAAAATATAAAAATAAAAACAGATATAGAAATACAAATAAATGAAACAGGAGGAGTTTAAACCCGGTATGGCACAAAGAGAAGATTCAAATGTGAGAAATATACAGTGCATTCGGAAAGTATTCAGACCCCTTGACTTTTTCCACATTTTGTTACGTTACAGCCTTATTCTAAAATGGATTAAACTGTTTTTTTCCTCATCAATCTACACACAATACCCCATAATGAGAAAACAGAAACAGGTTTTCAGAAATGTTTGCAAATATATAAAAAAAACTGAAATATTACATTTACATAAGTATTCAGACCCTTTACTCAGTACTTTGTTGAAGCACCTTTGGCAGCGATTATAGCCTCGAGTCTTCTTGGGTATGACGTTACAACCTTGGCACACCTGTATTTGTGGAGTTTCTCCCATTCGTCTCTGCAGATCTTCTCAAGCTCTGTCAGGTTGGAAAGGGAGCGTTGCTGCACAGCTATTTTCAGGTCTCTCCAGAGATGTTAGATCGGGTTCAAGTCTGGGCTCTGGCTGGGCCACTCAAGGACATTCAGAGACTTGTCCCGAAGCCAGTCATGCGTTGTCTTGGCGGTGTGCTTAGGGTCATTGTCCTGTTGGAAGGTGAACCTTCGTCCCAGTCTGAGGTTCTGAGCTCCCTGGAGCAGGTTTTTCATCAAGGATCTCTCTGTACTTTGCTCCGTTCATCTTTGCCTCAACTGACTAGTCTCCCAGTCCCTGCTGCTGAAAAACATCCCCAAAGCATGATGCTGCCACCACCATGCTTCACCCTAGGGATGGTGCCAGGTTTTCTCCATACGTGGCGCTTGGCATTCAGGCCAAAGAGTTCAATTTTGGTTTCATAGACAAGAGAATCTTGTTTCTTATGGTTTGAGAGTATTTAGCTGCCTTTTGGCAAACTATAAGTGGGCTGTCATGTGCCTTTAACTGAGGAGTGGCTTCCGACTGGCCACTTCACCATAAAGGCCTGATTGGTGGAGTGCCATAGAGATGGTTGTCCTTCTGGAAGGTTCTCCCATCTCCACAACTCTGGAGCTCTGTCAGAGTGACCATCAGGTTCTTGGTCACCTCCCTAACCAATGCCCTTCTCCCAGATTGCTCAGTTTGGTTGGACAGCCAGCTCTAGGAAAAGTCTTGGCAGTTCCAACTTCTTCCGTTTAAGAATGATGGAGGCCACTGTGCTCTTGGGGACCTTCAATGCTGCAGAAATGTTTTTGGTACCCTTCCCCAGATCTGTGTCTCGTCACAATCCTGTCTCGGAGCTTTACGGACTATTCCTTCAACCTCATGGTTTGGTTTTTGTTCTGACATGCACTGTTAACTGTGTGACCTTATATAGACAGGTGTGTGCCTTTCCAAATCATGTCAAATCAAGTGACTTGACCACAGGTGGAGTCCAATCAAGTTGTAGAAACATCTCAAGGATGATCAATGGAAACAGGATGCACCTGAGCTCAATTTTAGCAATAGCAATATATATTTGATTTTAGATTCTTCAAAGTAGCCACCCTTTGCCTTAATGACACCTTTACACACTCTTGGCATTCTCTCAACCAGCTTCACCTGGAATGCTTTTCCAACAGTCTTGAAGACAGCCTATAGGGAGGAGGTCAGAGACCTGGCCGGGTGGTGCCCGAATAACAACCTATCCCTCAACGTAACCAAGACTAAGGAGATGATTGTGGACTACAGGAAAAGGAGAACCTAGCACGCCCCTATTCTCATCGACGGGGCTGTAGTGGAGCAGGTTGAGAGCCACCAAGATAGTAGTGAAGAGAGCACGACAAAGCCTATTCCCCCTCAGGAAACTAAAAAGATTGAGATCCTCAAAAGGTTCTACAACTGCAACATCGAGAGCATCCTGACTGGTTGCATCACTGCCTGGTACGGCAATTGCTCAGCCTCTGACCACAAGGCACTACAGAGGGTAGTGCGTACGGCCCAGTACATCACTGGGGCTAAGCTGCCTGCCATCCAGGACCTCTACACCAGGTGGTGTCAGAGGAAGGCACTAAAAATTGTCAAAGACCCCAGCCACCCCAGTCATATACTGTTCTCTCTACTACCGCATGGCAAGCGGTACCGGAGTGCCAAGTCTAGGACAAAAAGGCTTCTCAACAGTTTTTACCCCCAAGCCATAAGACTCCTGAACAGGTAATCAAATGGCTACCCGGACTATTTGCATTGTGTGCCCCCCCCACCCACCCCTCTTTTTATGCTGCTGCTACTCTCTGTTTATCATATATGCAAAGTCACTTTAACTATACATTTATGTACATACTACCTCAATTGGGCCAACCAACCAGTGCTCCCGCACATTGGCTACCCAGGCTATCTGCATTGTGTCCCACCCACCACCCACCCCTCTTTTACGCTACTGCTACTCTCTGTTCATCATATATGCATAGTCACTTTAACCATATCTACATGTACATACTACCTCAATCAGCCTGACTAACCGGTGTCTGTATGTAGCCTCGCTACTGTATATAGCCTGTCTTTTTACTGTTGTTTTATTTCTTTAGCTACCTATTGTTCACCTAATACCTTTTTTGCACTATTGGTTAGAGCCTGTAAGTAAGCATTTCACTGTAAGGTCTACACCTGTTGTATTCGGTGCACGTGACAAATAAACTTTGATTTGATTTGAGATGTTCCCACATATGCTGAGCACTTGTTGGCTGCTTTTCCTTCACTCTGTGGTCCAACTCATCCCAAACCATCTCAATTGGGTTGAGGTCGAGTGATTGTGGAGGCCAGGTCATCTGATGCAGCATTGCATCACTCTCCGTCTTGGTTAAATAGCCCTTTCACAGCCTGGAGGTGTGTTGGGTCATTGTCCTGTTGAAAAACAAACGATAGTCCCGCTAAGTGCAAACCATATGGGATGGTTTATCGCTGCAGAATGTTGTGGTAGCCATTCTGGTTAAGTGTGCCTTGAATTCTAAATAAATCACTGACAGTGTCACCAGCAAAGTACCCCCACACCATCACACCTCCTCTTCCATGCTTCTCGTTCGGAACCACACATGCGTTCACCTACTCTGCATCTCACAAAGACACGACATTTGGAACCAAAAATCTCAAATTTGGACTCATCAGATCAAAGGACAGATTTCCACAGGTCTAATATTCATTGCTCGTGTTTCTTGGCCCAAGCAAGTCTCTTCTTATTATTGGTGTCCTTTAGTAGTGGTTTATTTGCAGTAATTCGACCATGAAGGTCTGATTCACGCAGTCTCATCTGAACAATTGATGTTGAGATGTGTCTCACTTGAACTCTGTGAAGCATTTATTTGGGCTGCAATTTCTAAGACTGGTAACTCTAATGAACTTACCCTCTTCAGAAGAGGTTCCTCTGGATCTTCCTTTCCTGTGGCGGTCGTCATGAGAGCCAGTTTCATGGTAGTGCTTGATGGTTTTTGCGACTGCACTTACAGAAACGTTCAAAGTTTTACCAGAAATGTTCCATATTCACTGACCTTCATGTCTTAAAGTAATGATAGACTGTTGTTTCGCTTTCCTTATTTGAACTGTTCATAATAAGGACTTGGTCTTTTACCAAATGGGCTATTTTCTCTAAACCAGCCCTACCTTGTCACAACACAGCTGATTGGCTCAAATTCATTAAGAAGGAAAGAAATTCCACAAATTAACTTTTATCAAGGCACACCTGTTAATTTAAATACATTCCAGGTGACTACCTCATGAAGCTGGTTGAGAGAATGCCATGAGTGTGCAAAGCTGTCATCAAGGCAAAGGGTGGCTAATTTGAATAATCTCAAAAATGAAATATATTTTGACTTGTTTCACACTTTTTTGGTTACTACATTATTCCATGTGTGTTATTTCATAGTGTTGATGTCTTAACTATTATTCTGGAGTGTAGAAAATAGTACAAATAAAGAAAAACCCTTGAATGAGTAGGTGTGTCCAAACTTTTGACTGGTACTGTGTACAGTCGTGGCCAAAAGTTTTGAGAATGACACAAATATACATTTTCACAAAGTCTGCTGCCTCAGTTTGTATGATGGCAATTTGCATATACTCCATAATATTCTGAAGAGTGATCATATGAATTGCAATTAATTGCAAAGTCCCTCTTTGCCATGCAAATGAACTGAATCCCCAAAAAACATTTCCACTGCATTTCAGCCCTGCCACTAAAGGACCAGCTGACATCATGTCAGTGATTCTCTCGTTAACATAGGTGTGAGTGTTGACGAGGACAAGGCTGGAGATCACTCTGTCATGCTGATTGAGTTCGAATAACAGACTGGAAGCTTCAAAAGGAGGGTGGTGCTTGGAATCATTGCTCTTCCTTGGTTACCTGCAAGGAAACCTGTGCTGTCATCATTGCTTTGCACAAAAAGGACTTCACAGGCAAGGATATTTCTGCCAGTAAGATTGCACCTAAATCAACCATTTATCGGATCATCAAGAACTTCAAGGAGAGCGGTTCAATTGTTATGAAGGCGGCTTCAGGGCGCCCAAGAAAGTCCAGCAAGCGCCAGGACCGTCTCCTAAAGTTGATTCAGCTGCGGGACCGGGGCACCACCAGTACAGAGCTTGCTCAGGAATGGCAGCAGGCAGGTGTGAGTGCATCTGCACGCACAATGAGGCGAAGACTTTTGGAGGATGGCCTGGTGTCAAGAAAGGCAGCAAAAAAGCCACTTCTCTCCAGGAAAAACATCAGGGACAGACTGATATTCTGCAAAAGGTACAGGGATTGGACTGCTGAAGACTGGGTTAAAGTCATTTTCTCTGATGAATCCCCTTTCCGATTGTTTGGGGCATCCAGAAAAAAGCTTGTCCGGAGAAGACAAGGTGAGCGCTACCATCAGTCCTGTGTCAACAGTTAAGCATCCTGAGACCATTCATGTGTGGGGTTGCTTCTCAGCCAAGGGAGTGGGCTCACTCACAATTTTGCCTAAGAACACAGCCATGCATAAATAGAGCAACTTCTCCCAACCATCCAGGAACAGTTTGGTGACGAACAATGCCTTTTCCAACATGATGGAGCACCTTGCCATAAGGCAAAAATGATAACTAAGTGGCACACAAAACATCGATATTTTGGGTCCATGGCCAGAAAATTCCCCAGCCCTTTAATCCCATTGAGAACTTGTGGTCAATCCTCAAGAGGCGGGTGGACAAACAAAACCCCACAAATTCTGACAAACTCCAAGCATTGATTATGCAAGAATGGCCTGCCATCAGTCAGGATGTGGCCCAGAAGTTAATTGACAGCATGCCAGGGCGGATTGCAGAGGTCTTGAAAAAGAAGGGTCAACACTGCAAATATTGACTCTTTGCATCAACTTCATGTAATTGTCAATAAAAGCCTTTGACACTTATGAAATGCTTGTAATTATACTTCAGTATTCCATAGTATCATCTGACAAAAATATCTAGACACTGAGGCAGCAGACTTTGTGAAAATTAATATTTGTGTCATTCTCAAAACTTTTGGCCACGACTGTATATACAGTTGAAGTCGAAAGTTTACATACACCTTAGCCAAATACATTTAAACTCAGTTTCACAATTTCTGACATTTAATCCTAGTAAAAACTCCCTGTCTTAGGTCAGTTAGGATCACCACTTTATTTTAAGAATGTGAAATGTCAGAATAATAGTAGAGAGAATGATTTATTTCAGCTTTTATTTCTTTCATCACATTCCCAGTGGGTTGGAAGTTACATACACTCAATTAGTATTTGGTAGCATTGCCTTTAAATTGTTGAACTTGTGTCAAATGTTACAGGTAGCCTTCCACAAGTTTACCACAATAAGTTGGGTGACTTGTGGCCCATTCCTCCTGACAGAGCTGGTGTAACTGAGTCAGGTTCTTAGGCCTCCTTGCTCACACACGCTTCTGCCCACAAATGTTCTATAGGATTGAGGTCAGGGCTTTGTGATGGCCACTCCAATTCCTTGACTTTGTTGTCCTTAAGCCATTATGCCACAACTTTGGAAGTATGCTTGGTGTCATTGTCCATTTGAAAACCCATTTGATTTGCGACCAAGCTTCGTGACTGATGTTTTGAGATGTCGCTTCAATATATCCACATAATTTTCCTACCTTATGATGTCATCTATTTTGTGAAGTGCACCAGCCCCTCCTGCAGCAAAGCACCCCCACAACATAATGCTGCCACGCCCGTGCTTCACAGCTGGGATGGTGTTCTTCGGCTTGCAAGCTTCCCCCTTTTTCCTCCAAACATAACGATGGTCATTATGGCCAAACAGTTCTATTTTTGTATCATCAGACCAGATGACATTTCTCAAAAAAGTACGATCTTTGTCCCCATGTGCATTTGCAAAACGTAGTCTGGGTTTTTTATGGCGGTTTTGGAGCAGTGGCTACTTCCTTGCTGAGCGGCCTTTCAGGTTATGTCGATATAGGACTCGTTTTACTGTGGATATAGATAGTTTTGTACCTGTTTCTTCCAGCATCTTCACAAGGTTCTTTGCTGTTGTTCTGGGATTGATTTGTACTTTTCGCACCAAAGTACGTTCATCTCTAGGAGACAGAACGCGTCTCCTTTCTGAGAGGTGTGACGGCTGCATGGTGTTTATACTTGCATACTATTGTTTGTACAGATGAGCGTGGTACCTTCAAGCGTTTGGAAATTGCTCCCAAGGATGGAACCAGACTTGTGGAGGTCTACAATTTCTTTTCTGAGGTCTTGGTTGATTTCTTTTGATTTTCCCATGATGTCAAGCAAAGAGGCACTGAGTTTGAAGGTAGGCCTTGACATACATCCACAGGTACACCTCCAATTGACTCAAATTATGTCAATTAGCCTATCATAAGCTTCTAAAGCCATGACATAATTTTCTGGAATTTTCCATGCTGTTTAAAGGCACAGTCAACTTAGTGTATGTAAACTTCTGACCCACTGAAATTGTGATACAGTCAATTATAAGTGAAATAATCTATCTCTAAGCAATTTTTGGAAAAATTACTTGTGTCATGCACAAAGTAGATGTCCTAACCGACTTGACAAAACTATAGTTTTTTAACAAGAAATTTGTGGAGTGGTTGAAAAACTAGTTTTAATGACTCCAACCTAAGTGTATGTAAACTTCCGACTTCAACTGTATGCATAAATGTGTGTGTGTGTGTATAACATGTGTGTGTGTACATGTGTGTTAGAATATGGGGGCATCCTGGGATGTTCTTTTGTATGTGATTGCTGAAAGAGTGAGTTAGCTAGCCTCTGCTAATTCACATGTATTTCCATGCCGTCTACAAATCACAAATCTACAGCCATCAACATACTGTTGTCCTGAACGTCTAATGTGCTTCCTATGTCTATCGTCAGAATAAACAGCAATCAACTGGGATGGCTGGCTGGATAATCCTTAAAAACACAATGCAAGAGAGTTACGAAGTACCATCATGTCTGTTACACTGGTGCTGAGACCAGTCTTCTTGTCTTCACTGGACAGCTGTTACACTGGTGCTGAGACCAGTCTTCTTGTCTTCGCTGGACAGCTGTTACACTGGTGCCGAGACCAGTCTTCTTGTCTTCGCTGGACAGCTGTTACACTGGTGCTGAGACCAGTCTTCTTGTCTTCGCTGGACAGCTGTTACACTGGTGCTGAGACCAGTCTTCTTGTCTTCACTGGACAGCTGTTACACTGGTGCTGAGACCAGTCTTCTTGTCTTCGCTGGACAGCTGTTACACTGGTGCCGAGACCAGTCTTCTTGTCTTCACTGGACAGCTGTTACACTGGTGCTGAGACCAGTCTTCTTGTCTTCGCTGGACAGCTGTTACACTGGTGCTGAGA
This sequence comes from Salvelinus namaycush, assembly GCF_016432855.1. Lineage (NCBI taxonomy): Eukaryota > Metazoa > Chordata > Actinopteri > Salmoniformes > Salmonidae > Salvelinus > Salvelinus namaycush. The sequence continues at coordinate 34,304,465 of NC_052331.1, forward strand.
CCAGTCTTCTTGTCTTCACTGGACAGCTGTTACACTGGTGCCGAGACCAGTCTTCTTGTCTTCACTGGACAGCTGTTTCATTTGTTGTGTGTGACACAAAGCTTTCCATTTGTCAAATTGTCCCAGAGTCCTCTCCACACATCCACAATGTACACAACAACCTACAGCAGTTTCATGCCGGCAAACTGCCCCAATTATTCTCTCAATAACATCCTGTGTTGCGTGTGGTTCTCGTTAAAAAGTGACTGCATAGCGATATCGGGAAAAAAATACTTCATTATCTGTGACCAAATGTAGCTGTCTATGACAGCTCATATCATTATTATGATAGGAATATGTACCATGAGCCTTTGCAAGTACTGTTACCAGACCACCGTTAGCAGCATTGCTATGCACTGAGGATCAGTGACCTGCAGTGACAAGCAGACATTACAGTGACCTTAGTGAGGGGGGCTGCCAAGCTGAGGCACTGGCAGATCTCTCCAAGCCACGAGGTGAGTCCGCCCGATGACAGGTGTCATTTCTAACGGGCCATAAGACTGGGCGCTAGACAGCCATCCTGACATTATCAATAATAAATCAAGCGTACACTGTGGCTGAAAACACAACACTGTTTTCAACCCGTAGTCTTTACACAGCAAACAGGGGACGTCCTGAGGACATTAGGCAATGCTCCCATTAGGTCCCTTAAGGAATTCGGCGCGACCTTATCCCTCTGACATTCTGAGAACGTTCTAAGAACGTTGTGTGATGGTCCCAAGGGAACGTTCTCTGGGGGACCTTTGTCTAGTTCCCTGTAAGTTTCTATAACGTCATAGTGGCCCATGTCAGGACCTTTTTAGGACGTTCTCAGGACGTACATTTGACTAATCCTTAGGACGTCGCATGATGGTCCCAAGGCAACGTTCTGAGAGACCTTTTTCTAATCCCTGGTTTGTCCCTGGGACTTCCCCGTCGATGTTCTTGGGACGTTGTGTCATGGTCTGAAGCTCTGAAGCTCCCCTGATTGTCTCAGGTGTCCCAAATCATTATAAGTACAGTAATGAGATGGTATCAGGGTTTTAAGGTAAGTGCTACACTGTTCAGCTAAAATAGTGTACAGATCTTTAATCAATGACAACATGATTACATTTGACATGACCAGTGAGTACTGAAGAATTTCAGGAGTCCACTACACATGCCTTACCTATAATACATCTTTGCACTTAACAAAATAGTATTTTAATCGCACATTCACGTTAACTTTCAGAAATCTTCATTTTCAAAACGCAGACCATTTCACCTGTGATTTATATTGAAAGGCAAGTGTTTTTTTTTCTTAAACTATAGTTTTCCATCGCACAAAATACATTAGTGCAACACCTTTGGCAGAAAATAGCTTCATTTTCATCAGAAAAGTGCAAAGCTATTTGGCTAGCAGTCACACAAGTAAATAGCTGCAAAAACACGATGCATGGCCACCATATTTATAATGTTTATCATAGAAATAAGGCACCCAGCTTCATTTCCAAATGTTCTGCTTGAAGTTAGCCTTGCATTTTACCAGAGAAAAGTACACAGAGAAAAATACTGGAGAAAAGTAGCTACACAAGTAGCTGTCTGCTGATAGAATGCCATTCCTGAATGAGGGAATAACTACAAGAGCAAAGATTTCTCATCTGAGTGGAGAAGTGCAACTGAAGCACAAAATGAGTAGAGCAGAAATTACAATAAGAAGCATTTTAGATGTGCGTTAACAAACCTCTTATGAAAAAAAGATTGCAGCCAGAGTGCATTATACCTGCAGTATGCTGCAAATACTGCATCCAAAATAATACTGTTTTTTTTTACTGCAGTAATGTTGCAGTGTAACTGCAGTTAGAGTGCAGTTTAACTGCAGTACACTGCAGTTATTTTGCAATTACTGCATCCAAAATACCACAGTCGACTACATTTACTGCACTTTTACTGCAGTTTCAAAACTGCAATCTTTTTTTGTAAGGTATTTTCTGGTGTGAAAATGCAGAATTCTGCATTAACATTAACATGACCCCTGATTTATCAGTTAACCTGTCTATTCTCTCATTAATTTAATTTTCTTGTTTCAGCAATGTTAGTTTGGGTTTTTAGTTGTCTAATGTTGCTGGGGCATATTATTGTGTTGTAATATCACTCCTGAATCACTATGATAAATATAACAGTTTTCCTTGAGTGTATTTTTAACAGAGCTGAAATGTACTTTGAAGTGCAGAGTGTTGTGATAATCCTTCAGGTGCAATCGGTGCTTGATACAGACATGGTGGCATAGCAGGGAGATTGGAATGCTGTGAACCAAGAGGTTGTCAGTTCAAATCCCAGGTGAGGACATGTTAAATAATAATGACTGTATGAATAAACATATACAGAGCAGCTTACTGTACCTGTATACAGCCAACCTGTAAATTGCACACCCAACTACCTCGTCCCCATATTGTTATTTATCCTCTTGCTCTTTTGCACACCAGTATTTCTACTTGCGCATCATCATCTGCACATCTATCACTCCAGTGTTAATGCTAAATTGTAATTATTTCGCCTCTATGGCCTATTTATTGCCTTTACCTCCCTAATATTCTACATTTGCACACACTATACATAGATTGTTCTATTGTGTTATTGACTGTATGTTTGTTTATGTGTAACTCTGTGTTGTTGTTTTTGTTGCACTGCTTTGCTTTATCTTGGCCAGGTCGCAGTTGTAAATAAGAATTTGTTCTCAACTGGCCTATCTGGTTCAATAAAGAATACATTTAAAAAAGATGCAGTATTATTGCACCTTAACAATGTAGCACAATCCCTTCCTAATGTATTAAGTATATTCAGACAATTCAGCAGTCTATCAAGTTATAAGATTAACCTCACTAAATCATCTCTGTTTCCACTTGAGGGAATATTCAATCTCAATATGCATAGAATCGAAAGATATCAATTGTGAAACATTTTAAATACCTGGACATTGATATTTTTCCCTCTCAGATGAAATTGTTTTCGAAGAACTACAAACAAGTCACAATTGCAATTATAGCAGACCTCGACAGATGGTTTAATCTAACATTAAGTTTAGCAGGTCGAATTTCGATTGTCAAAAATGAATGTCTTGCCTATACTCAATATCTTTGTAAGCATGCTTCCTTTGCCCACGCCATTAAGGTACTGGGAAAATATTAAAAGTTCAGTCTTGAATTTTATATGGAAAGAGCTATTCAGGCCCCGAGCACTCCATTCTGCCACCACAGGTCTCTTGGCCCTCCCACCCCTACGGGAGGGCAGCTCCCGCTCAGCCCAGTCCAAGCTCTCCTCTGTCCTGGCACCCCAATGGTAGAACCATCTTCCCATTGAAGTCCCTGCCAATCTCCCCATCACTTTACTGATAGCTATGTTATTGAGGAAAACTGTACTTTCTATGCCTGTGATATGTGGTTGTCCCAACTAGCTATCTTAAGATGAACGCACTAACTGTAAGTCGCTCTGGATAAGAGCGTCGGCTAAATGACTAAAATGTAAATGAAACGTCCCAGAACTAAAATGACTACACTCCAGCAACCCAAAGGTTTTGGGGGTCAAGGTTAACCCAACTTCAAGTTAGGTGCTTTGTTGTCTCTGGTGCTCCGCCCACTTAAGAAATGGCTTGATCAAGATAAATGTCTTCTTTGGTTGGAAACGGAGGAAAATAGTGTCAACATTTACAATGAAAGATGTTCTATTCTCTGCCTTATCTCCTAAGTTTTGACGTACTCAGTTTAGACCAATCATCGGCCACTCAAAACAGACCTGGCAACAAATCGAAAAACTTGGTAATTGGGAAGTGCGATAGCATACCCCCAGATCCCCATTAGCTGTTGCCAAGGCAGCAGCTATTCTTCCTGGGGTCCAAACACATCAAGACACAACAGTGCATCATGTAACATTGCTGCACCGCTACATATATCAAATCTAATTGTATTGGTCACATACACAAATTTAGCAGATGTTATTGCGAAATGCTTGTGATTCTAGCTCCAACAGTGCAGTAGTATCTAACATTTCACAACAATACACACAAATCTAAAAGTAAAAGTATGGAAATAAGAAATATATAAATATTAGGACTAGCAATGTCAGAGTGGCATTGACTAAAAATAGATGAGTAAAGCAGTATGTAAACATTATTAAAGTGACTAGTGTTCCATTATTAAAGTGGCCAGTGATTCCATTTCTATCTATATAGGGCAGCATATACAGTTGAAGTCAAAAGTTTACATACACCTCAGCCAAATACATTTAAACTCAGTTTTTCACAATTCCTGACATTTAATCCTAGTAAAAGCTCCCTGTCTTAGGTCAGTTAGGATCACCATTTTATTTTAAGAATGTGAAATGTCAAAATAATAGTAGAGAGAATGATTTATTTCAGCTTTTATTTCTTTCATCACATTCCCAGTGGGTCAGAAGTTTACATACACTCAATTAGTATTTGGTAGCATTGCCTTAAATTGTTTAACTTGGGTCATATGTTGCAGGTAGCCTTCGACAAGCTTCCCACAATAAGTTGGGTGAATTTTGGCCCATTCCTCCTGACAGAGCTGTGTAACTGAGTCAGGTTTGTAGGCCTTGCTTGCACACACTTTTTCAGTTCTGCCCACAACATTTCTATAGGGTTGAGGTCAGGGCTTTGTGATGTCCACTCCAATACCTTGACTTTGTTGATATAGGACTTGTTTTACTGTGGATATAGATACCTTTGTACCTGTTTCTTCCAGAATCTTCATAAGGTCCTTTGCTGTTGTTCTGGGATTGATTTGCACTTTTCACACCAAAGTACGTTCATCTCTAGGAGACAGAACACGTCTCCTTCCTGAGCGGTATGACGGCTGCGTGGTCCCATGGTGTTTATACTTGCGTACTATTGTTTGTACAGATGAGCATGGTACCTTCAAGCGTTTGGAAATTGCTCCCAAGGATGAACCAGACTTGTGGAGGTCTACAATTTTTTTCTGAGGTCTTGGCTGATTTCTTTTGATTTTCCCATTTTCCCACTGAGTTTGAAGGTAGGCCTTGAAATACATCAACAGGTACACCTCCAATTGACTCAAAGGATGTCAATTAGCCTATCAGAAGCTTCTAAAGCCATGACATAATTTTCTGGAATTTTCCATGCTGTTTAAAGGCACAGTCAACTTAGTGTATGTAAACTTCTGACCCACTGGAATTGTGATACAGTGAATCATAAGTTAAATAATCTGTCTGTAAACAATTGTTGGAAAAATCCCTAGCTGCGTTCTCAGAGCAAGCGCAGGCCAGCTGGCTGGTGTGTTTACGGACAAATTCAACCAATCCCAATCCCGGTCTGTTGTCCCCACATGCTTCAAGATGGCCACCATTGATCCTGTTCCCAAGAAAGCTAAGGTAACTGAGCTAAACGACTACCGCCCTGTAGCACTCACTTCTGTCATCATGAAGTGCTTTGAGAGACTAGTCAAGGATCATATCACATCCACCCTACCTGATACCCTAGACCCACTCCAATTTGCTTACCGCCCCAATAGTGCAATCGCCATCACACTGCACACTGCCCTATCCCATCTGGTCAAGAGGAATACCTATGTAAGAATGCTGTTCATTGACTACAGCTCAGCATTTAACACCATAGTACCCATAGTACCCACCAAACTTGTCATTAAGCTCGAGACCCTGGGTCTCGACCCCGCCCTGTGCAACTGGGTCCTGGACTTCCTGACAGGCGACCCCAGGTGGTGAAGGTAGGAAACAACATCTCCACCCCGCTGATCCTCAACACTGGGGCCCCACAAGGGTGCGTTTTCAGCCCTCTCCTGTACTCCCTGTTCACCCACGACTGCGTGGCCATGCACGCTTCCAACTCAATCATCAAGTTTGCAGACGACACTACAGTGGTAGACCTGATTACCAACAACGTCGAGACGGCCTACAGGGAGGAGGTGAGGGCCCTTGGACTGTGGTGTCAGGAAAATAACCTCACACTCAACGTCAACAAAACAAAGGAGATGATCGTGGACTTCAGGAAACAGCAGAGGGAGCACCCCCCATCCACATCGACGGGATAGTAGTGGGGAATGTGGAAAGTTAAGTTCCTCGGCGCACACATCACGGACAAACTAAAATGGTCCACCCACACAGACAGAGTGGTGAAGAAGGCGCAACAGCGCCTCTTCAACCTCAGGAGGCTGAAGAAATGTGGCTTGTCATCTAAAACACTCAAACTTTCACAGATGCACAATGGAGAGCATCCTGTCGGGATGTATCACCGCCTGGTACGGCAATTGCACTGCCCTCAACCGCAAGGTTCTCCAGAGGGTAGTGAGGTCTGCACAACGCATCACCGGGGGCAAACTACCTGCCCTCCAGGACACCTATAGCACCCGATGTCACAGGAAGGCCAAAAAGATCATCAAGGAAAATAACCACCCGAGCCACTGCCTGTTCACCCCGCTATCATCCAGAAGGCGAGGTCAGTACAGGCGCATCAAAGCTGGAACTGAGAGGCTGAAAAACAGCTTCTATCTCAAGGCCATCAGACTGTTAAACAGCCATCACTAACACAGAGAGGCTGCTGCCAACATACAGACTCAAAATCTCTGGCCACTTAAATATATGGACTGACTAAAGGTATCACTAGTCACTTTAAATAACGCCACTTTAATAATGTTTACATATCCTACATTACTCATCTCATATGTATATACTATATTCTAAACCATCTACTGCATCTTGCCTATGCCTCACGCCATTGCTCATCCATATATTTATATGTACATATTCTTATTCATCCCTTTACATTTGTGTGTATTTGTGTGTATAAGGTAGTTGTTGTGAATTTGTTAGATTACTTGTTAGATATTACTGCATCGTTCTAATTGGAAGCACAAGCATTTTGCTACACTCGCATTAACATCTGCTAACCATGTGTATGTGACCATTGACATCTGCTAACCATGTGTATGTGACCATTGACATCTGCTAACCATGTGTATGTGACCATTGACATCTGCTAACCATGTGTATGTGACCATTAACATCTGCTAACCATGTGTATGTGACCAATAACATCTGCTAACCATGTGTATGTGACCAATAACATCTGCTAACCATGTGTATGTGACCATTAACATCTGCTAACCATGTGTATGGGACCATTAACATCTGCTAACCATGTGTATGGGACCATTAACATCTGCTAACCATGTGTATGGGACCATTAACATCTGCTAACCATGTGTATGTGACCATTAACATCTGCTAACCATGTGTATGTGACCATTAACATCTGCTAACCATGTGTATGTGACCATTGACATCTGCTAACCATGTGTATGTGACCATTGACATCTGCTAACCATGTGTATGTGACCATTGACATCTGCTAACCATGTGTATGTGACCATTAACATCTGCTAACCATGTGTATGTGACCAATAACATCTGCTAACCATGTGTATGTGACCAATAACATCTGCTAACCATGTGTATGTGACCATTAACATCTGCTAACCATGTGTATGTGACCATTAACATCTGCTAACCATGTGTATGGGACCATTAACATCTGCTAACCATGTGTATGGGACCATTAACATCTGCTAACCATGTGTATGTGACCATTAACATCTGCTAACCATGTGTATGTGACCATTAACATCTGCTAACCATGTGTATGTGACCAATAACATCTGCTAACCATGTGCATGTGACCAATAACATCTGCTAACCATGTGTATGTGACCAATAACATCTGCTAACCATGTGTATGTGACCATTAACATCTGCTAACCATGTGTATGTGACCATTAACATCTGCTAACCATGTGTATGTGACCATTAACATCTGCTAACCATGTGTATGTGACCATTAACATCTGCTAACCATGTGTATGTGACCATTAACATCTGCTAACCATGTGTATGTGACCATTAACATCTGCTAACCATGTGTATGTGACCAATAAAAATTAGATTTGATTTGAGGTGATCCTTAACTAGCCTCTCAAAGCACTACATGATGACAGAAGTGAGTGCTACGTTACCTTTGTTAGTTCAGCCACCTTTGCTTTCTTGGGCACAGGAACAATGGTGGACATCTTGAAGCAAGTGGGGACAGCAGACTGGGATAGTGAGAGATTGAATATGTCCGTAAACTGATCTGCGCATGCTGGCTGGAAATATCACACAAAAAAAACAATAATAATGCAAAGTTGCTTAGGAGCTAGAAGCAGAGCTGCCATGTCTGTCGGTGCTAGAAGCAGAGCTGTCGGTGCTAGAAGCAGAGCTGCCATGTCTGTCGGTGCTAGAAGCAGAGCTGTCGGTGCTAGAAGCAGAGCTGCCATGTCTGTCGGTGCTAGAAGCAGAGCTTCCATGTCTGTCGGTGCTAGAAGCAGAGCTGTCGGTGCTAGAAGCAGAGCTGCCATGTCTGTCGGTGCTAGAAGCAGAGCTGCCATGTCTGTCGGTGCTAGAAGCAGAGCTGCCATGTCTGTCGGTGCTAGAAGCAGAGCTGCCATGTCTGTCGGTGCTAGAAGCAGAGCTGCCATGTCTGTCGGTGCTAGAAGCAGAGCTGCCATGTCTGTCGGTGCTAGAAGCAGAGCTGCCATGTCTGTCGGTGCTAGAAGCAGAGCTGTCGGAGCTAGAAGCAGAGCTGCCATGTCTGTCGGTGCTAGAAGCAGAGCTGTCGGTGCTAGAAGCAGAGCTGCCATGTCTGTCGGTGCTAGAAGCAGAGCTGTCGGTGCTAGAAGCAGAGCTGCCATGTCTGTCGGTGCTAGAAGCAGAGCTGCCATGTCTGTCGGTGCTAGAAGCAGAGCTCCCATGTCTGTCGGTGCTAGAAGCAGAGCTGCCATGTCTGTCGGTGCTAGAAGCAGAGCTGTCGGAGCTAGAAGCAGAGCTGCCATGTCTGTCGGTGCTAGAAGCAGAGCTGTCGGTGCTAGAAGCAGAGCTGCCATGTCTGTCGGTGCTAGAAGCAGAGCTGTCGGTGCTAGAAGCAGAGCTGCCATGTCTGTCGGTGCCATCATACAACAATACCACAATGTACGTGTGTGGATGCGTGTGCCTGTACCTGTGTGTGTGTCTCTTCACAGTCCACACTGTTCCATAAGGTGTATTTTTATCTGTTTTTTAAAATCTGATTCTACTGCTTGCATCAGTTACCTGATGTGGAATAGAGTTCCATGCAGTCATGGCTCTATGTAGTACTGTGCGCCTCCCATAGTCTGTTCTGGACTTGGGGATTGTGAAGAGACCTCTGGTGGTATGTATTGTGGGGGTTAGCATGGGTGTCCGTGCTGTGTGCTAGTAGTTTAAACAGACAGTTTGGTGCATTCAGCTTGTCAACACTACTTACAATAAACAAGTAGTGATGAAGTCAATCTCTCCTCTACTTTGAGCCATGAGAGATTGACATGCATATCATTTAATGTTTGCTCTCCATGTACATTTAAGGGCCAGCCATGCTGCCATGTTCTGATTTTAATCATTCCATTTTAATTTCCCCCCTAAAATGATACAATGGTCTGAACAAGGAATTCATAAAGTTTCGGACCAAATTGAATGAAGACAGTTTATTATCCTTTCATGAACTAAAGAAATAGATATAATTAACCTGGTTCATCCTTATATATATTTTTTTTACAATTAAGAACCTCTATGCACACTTATTGAGTCCTTTGAAGTCAACCACTCCCATTCCATCCACTATTGAGTTTTTAGGTAGCCGTAACCCAAGTGGAGGTTTTGTAACCAATCAATATAAAAAAAACTTCTAGAAGCCCTCCGTGAACCATTGGGAATAGATACGGTATGGAACACAGATCTTTAAAGACTACAAAGAAAATACTGGTTGGAAAAGAGTCTGGAACTATATCCCAATGTCTTCCCGAAATTTGAATCATCAACTAATACACTACAATTTAATTCACAGATTGTATTTGAATCCACGGAAAAGCTGCCAATTTAAACTTGCTCCTATTCCAAATTGTCTGTTGTGTTCTCAAAGAAATATTGGAACTTACATGCATATGATGTGGGACTGCCCCAGTGTGAAAACCTTTTGGTCACAGGTTTCCAGGTCTCTATCGAGCATAGTTGGTGTTCCCTTTTACTATCTCGCCAATATATTATCGTTGAACGATGACTCTTCACTGACTCACAGTACCCCAGAAACGAGTACGGTTGTCCGGACAGACGGCGGCAAAAAGGATGTTAGTGACCAGAAGGAAGCCTCCACAAACTCAGCATAACTCAATGGCTACAAAACTTCTTTGACGTTCTTTCACTAGAGCTCTCCATTGCTCGTGTGAACAGTGGCAAAGAAATAACATTAGATACATTCAATAGAGCAGTAAAAAGGTCAAAAGCTTATTATAAGTTAATGTAATCATGTTTGAATTTATCAATAGTTTTTTGAATATCTGTATCGAACATCAATGTATGGAGTCGGATTGTCGTGGGAGGGGGGAGGTAGTGGGGAGGAAGGGAGGGGGGAATAGGAATGGGTCGCACCTGCTGAGAAGGGGGAGGGAGAGGGGAGATGGGCAAGACATGACAAATATTGCTTTTTATTTTGTTTAGTATTTTACTGTTTTTTAATGTATTATTTGAATATTATTGCCTGTCTGATCGGAAACCCTCACAAATTTAAAAACACTATGTTAAAAGCACTGTGTGTGTGTGTGTGTGTGTGTGTGTGTGTGTGTGTGTGTGTGTGTGTGTGTGTGTGTGTGTGTGTGTGTGTGTGTGTGTGTGTGTGTGTATGGGAACTAGACAAAAACCTCCAGGGAACCATGACAGCATCCTGATGGCTTTAGGCAACCATTTCATGACGTCCCGGGGATGTCCTAACGACACATTATTGTTTGCAGGGTAGCAAGTGTGAAATGAATGGGTGTGTATTTTGGGTCGTTGAAACGTTTAATAATGCTGCTGGGATAATCATCACTTAGCATCGGACATAAATTCTCATTAGTAGTTGTACATCTTGTGTTTGATATCGGTGTCAGGTTACAGTCATTGTAAACACTTCTGCTGTATGTGAACAATGTTGTCACACATTTATATCACGTAAACCAGTATTTACATTTGCTGGGTATCGGTTGTCATGTCTTGTGTTGCGATGCTTGTATCGGTATTATGATCGTTTAAACCTTGAACTTTACACTAGGCTTGTCATTAGTAGATGGCTGTAACTGCCATCATGTCAATACTTTTATCATTTATATTCTGAGGTGTAATCGGGAATAGGAGGCTCACAGGTTGCTTTTCTTTATCATCAATCATTCATCATTAATCACGTCAACGATGACACTAAAGTGCTTGGCTTGCAGCTCTGTCCATCTCGTTTTAAACTGCATTGTCAATTACGTCTTTTCACCATTAATTAATATCCAATACGAATCAGAATTGTGATCGTTTGTTTAACAAACGGAATTTTCAACTGGGGTTGAATCGACGCTCTACTCAACGTAAAGCGGTGACACCGAGCAATTGACAAATGAAGGGCATATGTGCTCAATGGCCTACTTGAATGCTAGTGTAACTGATGGCCGCATCAATCACTGGAATGTCATTATTCAAAAGAACTTTGTCAAAAGTGGGCCAAAGGAGAACTTTGTGACATTGCGTTTGATACATGATGGTGGATGATAGATTCTAGTCCGGGCGAGGCTTTTAACCATGAAAATGTTTTAAACTTGGGTGAAATGAATGTCATTGCCGTATAGCTAAAATGAACATTTGACAAACATGCGCTCAAGCAGAATCAACAATGGCGAGAAGCAGTACCTCAGGCTCTACATAGTTAAAATGGAGCTTTTTGGGTGACCCAACCAAATTCACATAGAAATGTGTTTTATAGATTTGTCATTCTCATTGATAACAAGTCTAAGAAACTGTAGATCTGTTCTATGTGCGTTATTTCTATGCTTCCCCAGTTTAAGCTTTGTTTTTGCGTATTTTACTTTCGGTTTTGTACAACAGCTTCAAACAGCTGAAAACACAATATTTGTGGTTATGGAATATGTATTTCACAGCGGTTTAGATGGTACAATGATTCTCTACACTGTGCTTGCTTGTTTCGTCACAAACTGAAATTGGGCGAACTATTTGAATTTTAGCAACCAGGAAATGGCAGAGCGATTTCTGCATAGTGCACCTTTAACACATATAATCTTAAATTGTTGTGAAATAACTCATGAGCACCTCTTTATATGTATGAAGGGAGGTGGTGACTTATGTCTTCATGAAATGGAGGAACAGATGGTAGTGAAAATCACAGGTCTGTGTGGTGGTCTCTCGTGTGTGTATTTGTGTGCTCTTGAGTGTGTTCTTGAGTGCCTATAGTGGTAGCTGCTTGTACTTTCTATCCATAAAGAACACTAAGTAAGATTTTCTGTTTATGTTCAAATTAGTTAGTGTTTTGCTTTACAAAATAGGTATTGAACAGGTAGCACTTATTCAGGAATTGTTGATGTTACTGAGTACATTGATGGTTGCCATTGCGTAACATTACACGGTGTACCTTCCAGGTGTTCAATGATCATGGTGAGTGAAGTGTTAATGAATATACAGTTGAAGTCGAAAGTTAACATGCACTTAAGTTGGAGTCATTAAAACTCGTTTTTCAACCACTCCACAATGAGCCCCCCAGTCTTTATGTTACTGAGCCCAACCCCCAGTCTTTATGTTACTGAGCCCCCCAGTCTTTATGTTACTGAGCCCAACCCCCAGTCTTTATGTTACTGAGCCCAACCCCCAGTCTTTATGTTACTGAGCCCAACCCCCAGTCTTTATGTTACTGAGCCCAACCCCCAGTCTTTATGTTACTGAGCCCAACCCCCCAGTCTTTATGTTACTGAGCCCAACCCCCCCAGTCTTTATGTTACTGAGCCCAACCCCCCAGTCTTTATGTTACTGAGCCCAACCCCCCCAGTCTTTATGTTACTGAGCCCAACCCCCCCAGTCTTTATGTTACTGAGCCCAACCCCCAGTCTTTATGTTACTGAGCCCCCCAGTCTTTGTTACTGAGCCCAACCCCCAGTCTTTATGTTACTGAGCCCCCCAGTCTTTATGTTACTGAGCCCTACACCCCAGTCTTTATGTTACTGAGCCCAACCCCCCCCAGTCTTTATGTTACTGAGCCCAACCCCCAAAGTCTTTATGTTACTAAGTGCTGAGCCCACCAAGATGTCCAATAGAGACGATATTGCCCAGTGTTGTCAAGGAGGAGTTAGCTGATATCCGGCTTGCCATTGGACCTTTAGGCCATTAGATGAACTGTATGTTTCATAAACAAAGTTAATTGTGTGGAAATCAAATGTCAAATTGATATTGTACACAACCTACCAAGCAGGTACTTGTGTGTTACCATGTAACACTACTACACAATTTAAGGCTGCTCATAAATGTTCATTTTGACCATAAAAAGGAGCCGTTTGAAGCCATGTAGCCTGAGTCGTGTGCCCATCAACCAGATATGTTCTGGTTGTCAGGGGAAATGGAAAGAGAGCCTGTGACGCGACTTCCGCTGTTGGACGTTAACAAGGAGACACTCCATCTTAACTCCTCCTCCACAGTTACTGGATTGGTTGAACAGTGCAGAAGAGAACCTCCCCTGACAGTGTTTTCTTCTTCTTTTCAAGACCAGTATGTAGGGGGTCTATTTTCAGGAGTGTATTATACACCTGCTACGTTAGCTTACAGGCATGGTTACCAAAAACTGCATGATGATTCGTCATTATAAGTTATTGCACACTCAAAAATATGAAGCAATCATGAGGTCTCACAACTGAGCAACCAGTATTGGTAAGCACACCGTTAAATCCATAAAAGCCAAACACACGTTAATGATGGAAACTTTGACACCAATCACCTTAACTGTGCAATTTTCCCAACCCCTATAATTACAGTCACATGGATGGTGACGTTCAGAATTATTGCAATCATAACACAATTGTCTTTTCATTGGCTGTCATACAGCAGCTATTTCTACTGCGTTATATCTGCCATGTTTATAGTTGGCCATCAAACAGATGGGATTTCACTATCAATGAATGCAGTGCAGGTTTTTAATGTCTAATCTCCACAGGCTTTAACCAGCTGCACAATAAAGCTGCAACAGATACTATACAAATCTAGTTGCTTGGCAAATCAAGTTTAATCACATCTCCAAAGCAAGACCAAAAGCTACTGCCAGCCCTAGCTATGTAAATAAAATAAAAAAGGAATTTCAAATGTTCTTATTATCAGAACTCAGGATAAGACCCAGATGCAGACAGCTTGAGTCACAGATGTTTATTGACCCAAACAAGGGGGGGGTAGGCAAAAGACAGGTCAAAGACAGGCAGAGGTCCGTCATCCAGGGCAGACTCAATAAGATACAGAACAGCATGCAGGCTCGGGGTCAGGACAGGCAGAGGTTCGTAAAAAGGGTCAGAGTCAGGCAGGTAGAGAACGACAGGCAGGCTCTGGGTCAGGGCAGGCAGAAGGATCCGAACCGGGGAAACTAGGGAACAGAACTTGAGAAAACAGGGAGATGGGAAAACACGCTGGTAAGACCAGACAAGACAAGACTAGATGAACTGGCAACAGACAAACAGAGAACACAGGTACGCATTTTTTTAATTTTTTAATTTTTGCTTTATTTAACAAGGCAAGTCAGTTAAGAACAAATTCTTATTTTCAATGACGGCCTAGGAACAGTGGGTTAACTGCCTTGTTCAGGGGCAGAACGACAGCTGCAGTCCATAGAAATGTATAGAGGGCGCACCTCTGATTTTTGTCATCGATTACTTCTGTGATAGAAAAGAGTGATTTCCCATCCAGTGGCAAGTGTGCCCTCTATACATCTCTATTTGTCCAATACCTGCGGTCTATAACCAGAACTGGCGGCTCGAGAGAAAGATTTTGAATGAAAAGATAGGAAACATTTACAGATGTTTGGCTGTCAGTTTACAGCGCCTTCGGAAAGTATTCAGACCCCTTGACTTTTCACACATTTTGTTATGTTACAGCCTTATTCTAAAATTGATTCAATTAAATGTTTTCCTCATCAGGCTAGACACCATACCACATGCCGCAAAGAAAAAAAATGGTTATTAGACATTTTTGCAAATGTATTAAAAATAAAAAAAAACTGAAATATTAGATTTACATAAGTATTCAGACCCTTTACTCAGTACTTTATTGAAGCACTTTTGTCAGCAATTGCAGTCTCGAGTCTTCTTGGGTATAAGATCGGTTGCAAATGTATTTGGGAAGTTTCTCCCATTCTTCTCTGAAGATCCTCTCAAGCTCTGTCAGGTTAGATGGGGAGCTTCAGGTGTCTCCAGAGATGTTCGATCGGGTTCAAGTCCAGGCTCTGGCTAGGCCACTCAAGGACATTCAGAGACCGAAGCCACTTCTGTGTTGTCTTAGCTATGTGCTTAGGGTAGTTGTCTTGTTAGAAAGTGAACCTTCGCCCCAGTCTGAGGTCCTGAGCGGTATGGAGCAGGTTTTCATCAAGGATCTCTCTATACTTTGCTCCGTTCATCTTTCCCTTGATCCTGACTAGTCTCCCAGTCCTTGCCGCTGAAAAATATCCCCACAGCATGATGCTGCCACCACCATGCTTCACTGTAGGGCTGGTGCCAGGGTTCCTCCAGATGTTCTACGGACAATTCCTTCGACCTCATGGCTTGGTTTTTGCTCTGATGTGCACGGTCAACTGGACCTTATATAGACAGGTGTGTGCCTTTCCAAATCATGTCTAATCAATTGAATTTACCACAGTTGGACTCCAATCAAGGATGATCAATGGAAACAGGATGCACCTGAGCTCAATTGTGAGTCTCATAACAAAGGGTCTGAATACATATGTCTTTTATTTTTAATACTTTGGGAAAATAAATCTAAAAACCTGTTTTCACTTTGTCAATATGGGGTATTGTGTGTAGGTGGATGAGATTTTTTTTTTTACATTTTAGAAGGCTGTAACGCAACAAAATGTGGAAAAAGTCAAGGGGTCTGAATATTTTCCAAATGCACTGTATATGGCTAATTAACAAGTCCATATGATAGCGCAGCACTTTTTGACTAGCACAGGAAGGCAGCGCCACAGATGGAAGGAGAAACTAGTGATCAAACTTGAGTTAGTAAGTAGCCCATCTTTGGTAGACCACACGCGGATCACCTTGCTCCCTCCTACAATCAAACATACGGTGAGATTGAGATTTTTTTCATGAAAGTAACTCAAGTAATAGATCTAGTAATGTAGCATGTTACTATCTAGTAATGTAGCATGCTACTATCTAGCAATGTAGCATGCTACTATCTAGCAATGTAGCATGTTACTATCTAGCAATGTAGCATGTTACTATCTAGTAATGTAGCATGCTACTATCTAGCAATGTAGCATGCTACTATCTAGTAATGTAGCATGTTACTATCTAGTATTATAAACTGGGTGGTTCGAGCCCTGAATGCTGATTGGCTGTAATACGGCTGTACCGTAATACCACGGGTATGACAAAACTTTTATTTTTACTACTCTAATTACGTTGGTAACCTGTTTATAATAGCAATAAGGCGCCACGAGGGTTTGTGACGGCTAAGGGCTGTATCCAGGAACTCCACGTTGCGTCGTGCTAAGAAAAGCCCTTAGCCGTGGTATATTGGCCATAAATCACACCTTCCCGTACCTTATCGCTTTAATATAACGTGTTACTATCTAGTAATATAACGTGTTACTATCTAGTAATGTAGCATGAAACTATCTAGTAATGTAACATGTTACTATCTAGTAATATAACGTGTTACTATCTAGTAATATAACGTGTTACTATCTAGTAACTAATCCTAACACTGTACAGAATAGTGTTGAAAATTGTACTGCGCTTTTGTCTCCGTATGTAATAATATGCAGAAAGATAATATATCTTCAGTTGTACAATCAGGCTAGGTAACAATATAGTGAATGCCATGAAAGTCTTTTGTATTAAATTGCAGTTCCAATTATGACAGTCCCTTGTATTAAATTGCAGTTCCAATTATGAAAGTCCCTTGTATTAAATTGCAGTTCCAATTATGAAAGTCCCTTGTATTAAATTGCAGTTCCAATTATGAAAGTGCCTTGTGTATATAATAGACAACAGAATGTGTGAAAGGAATCAGAGGAATTTTAATGGAGTTGTATTGGCAGGGAAAATACATTGCATTGAATTATCTCTCACAGGAGCATCTGTTTGTGCTTCTTTAATTAGCAGAGGCTGTTCAGATTGCTGCATACATCTCCAGTCACTGAATAGTCTCTTTGTCTACCAACACAATTGCTAGTCTCGCATCGATGAAGCGAAGAAGGCCTATATTGCTGATGTCATTGAGACTATTAGAATTCTTCTGCATACCTTGATATCGTAGCTCGTTCAGCACTTTGATCTTGGGACTTTTATTTAGTCTTTGCCTATTTATCTGAACGATAGACCTTGGTTGTGCAGAGGGAATGACAAAGAAAGGACAATCAGTGAAATGATGGAGAGCTGTATTTACACGCAGCCCAAGGTTATCCACCATGTTAAACTCAGAAGGAGTACAAGGTTTTAAAAAAAAGGCAATGTGGAAGGCTTCCAATAGCAGAACCTTCTGGTGTTATTGAAAATAAGTCACAAGAGCATGGCACAACTCTTGATCAGGCAAGGACCGTCTATATTTTCGATGGCGGACAAGAGGAAAATGAGCCCAATTGATGGAAATAAATATAGTGCTCCCCGACAAGTTTTGCCCAATTTCCTGAATAATTGATCTAGTGAAGGAGCTCTAAAATGCTCCGAAAGCCTAATGAGCACAGCTCGGACTCGATCAATCTTCAGATCAGACTAAGTCGCTGCAGAAATTCAGCTGTCACCTCCTTCGGGCTCTTATTATTTGCTGGCGTTTTAAATGGCTCGTCGGCTTTTTATTGATTGTGATTCTGGCTGCTGTTGAAGCACAGAGTGGCTATTAAGAACTTCTATAATAGCACCCCATTTTAATCCACGTACGGCGCAGAGTGTGTACAAAACCATGGAGGCTCACGCCCTAGTGTTCATTTCATGATCTCATTTGTGCAGTACATTTGGAATGCAGATGAGGTTGCAGGACTGATATTCTAGTGCTGACTGTTTGGCTTTGTGGTAATGACAATGGGTGACTGGTTTTCTATTGTTTTAGGATGACACGCCGACTGCAGAGGAACATACATAACTGGGACCTATGGGAGGCTGAAAAGTTTTGGCATGGGCCCTCAGATCCTCAAAAAGTTCTACAGCTGCCCCATTGAGAGCATCTGGACAGGCTGCATCACTGCTTGGTATGGCAATTGCACCGCCCTTGACCGCAAAGCGCTACAAAGTGTGGCGAGGACAGCTCAGTACATCACTGGGGCCAAGCTCCCTGCCATTCAGGACCTCTATACCAGGTGTCAAGGGTTGCGTCAATCAAATCAAATGCAGAGTCACCGAATATACTATAAGTACTTTTATTAAACTCAAGCGATAAATGGTAAATGCAATTTTCGTATATACGGGTTCACTGTAACACCACGCAGGGCAGAACAGAGAACTGACTTATTCATACAGAGTTCTTCTTATATACTTCTGACAGAGTTAGTTCCCGCTTCTGAGCTGGCCTGTCAGAGTAGAGGCTGAGCGTGGTCTAGACTCACTCAACCTATCGTTGGCGCACAGGCTGGTCCCAGCCCCCAGGCGCTCCCGTTGGCAGGTGTAGTTGTTGCTGGGCAGATTACCTTCTGGGCCCACACCCTGGATACAGTTATCACACATCGGGCTCCTGTTATTGTCTAACAAAAGACAGTTTGTTCTCGCAACACTATGCTCTGTATGTGTCCCCCACAACTCATGATAACTGCCTATACCCAAGGTTAGCCACAGCCTTCCCGCTAGTCACACCATATGTTGCAAAATGTTACTTCCAGCACACACACACACACCCCCATGATAGGCCAAGCATATTTTCAATCCTCACACAGGCGGTGCCAGAGAAAGGCCCAAAAAATTGCCAAAGACTCCAGCCACCCAAGCCATAGACTGTTCACTCTGACACCGTCCCGCAAACGGTACCGGAGCACCGGCTCTCAGACCAACATGCTCCGAGACAGTGTCTACCCACAAGCCATAAGACTGCTAAATAGCCAGACAGTTAAAAAGTCAATAATGGTACTCAAACCATCTGCACTGACCCTACGCACACCATATACACACACTCACTAGACTATATACACACCCTCACTAGACTATATATACACACACACACACTCACTAGACTATATACACACACTCACTAGACTATATACACACCCTCACTAGACTGTATATACACACACTCACTCACACACACTGTCACTCCCACACAAAACCTTCACACATTCAAACACTACATACGCACACATACCGACACAACTCACACAAACACACACTTTTACACACATCATTTGCTGCTGCTACTCTGTTCTTTATTTTACTCTTATTATTATCTGGTCATTTTACCCTGCCTTCACGTACATATCTACCTCAAGTACCCCATACCTCTGCACATTGATCTGGTACTGGTACTCCCTGTATATAGCTACATTTTTGTATTAGTTACTATTTAAATGTTTTTTTTTTTTTTTAACTCTGCATTGTTGGGAAAGGTTTGTAAGTAAGCATTTCACTGTAAAGTCTACACCAGTTGTATTTGACACGTGTGATAAATAAAACATGCATTTGATTTGAATTGGGATTTCCTGATTAAGCTACACCTATATATACCCTTCAACTGTTTCCACATGTTGTGGTACAAACATGTATTACATTTCGATTTATTTTTGTTATTCTGTCACAATACCACAATATACCACATAATGTCAAAGTGGAATTATGTTTTTAGAAATGGTAAAAATATATATATATATAATTAAATGGAAAAGCTCAAATGTCTTCAGCCAATAAGTATTCAACCCCCTTTTGTTATGGTAAGCCTAAATAATGTAATGAAACAGCAGGGAGCAGGTCTCGAACCCTCGACCTTCTAGCACGAAGTCTGTGCCGCAAAAGCACGCTCAAGCGGCAGAGTCGATATCCGCGCTTATAAACCCAGGGTCGTTACAATACTCCCCCCTTTTCAAAGAGGGCGTCCTCGCGCTAGCTTGCGACTCTACGTCTTACAGGAACGCGCTCACCGGCCAAACACACGCACTGTCGTGGATGCAAGGTCCGATCACTTCTGACACCAATGTAATGAAACAGGCAGGGAGCAGGTCTCGAACCCTCGACCTTCGAGCCCGAGGTCCGGCGCGCTATCGACTGTGCCGCAAAAGCATGCTCGAGCGGCAGAGTCGATATCCGCGCTTATAAACCCAGGGGCGTTACAATACATTCAGGAGTAAACCTGTGCTTAACAAGTCACATAACAAGTTGCATGGACTCACACTGTGTGCAATAATAGTGTTGAACATTTTTGAATGACTACCTCGTGTCTGTACGCCACACATACAATTATCTGTAATTTCAAACACAGATTCAACCACAAAAACCAGAGACGTTTTCCAATGCATTGCAAAGAAGGGCACCAATTGGTAGATGGGTACAAAAAAAAGCATACATTGAATATCCGTTTGAGCATGGTGACGTTATTAATTTAACTTTGGATGGTGTATCACTACACCCAGTCATTACAAAGCTTCCTAACTCAGTTACTGGAGAGGTATGAAACCACTCAGGGATTTCACCATGAAGCAAATGGTGACTTTATAACAGTTGCAGAGTTTAATGGCTGTGATGGGAGAAAACTGAGGATGGATCAACAACATTGTAGTTACTCCACAATACTAACCTAAATGACAGAGTGAAAAGAAGGAAGCCTTTACAGAATAAAAATATTCCAAACCATACATCCTGTTTGCAACAAGGCATTAAAGTAATATTGCCCCATGAGTGAATGTTTGTTTGTCTCCCTTGATTTAATAAGCAAAAAACAAAATAAGCCTGGCTGCTGTATATGCATATTAGTAATATTACTAAGTACATGAATACAACTGACCAAATAGCTTCCCTTTGGGATAAGCAATACCCAAGCCCCCATTATTCTACCTGGTTCCATTGGTAATAGTAATAACAAATAATATATACATTCCAAACACTCCAGAGCATGTGTTCCCTGTGTTCCATGTGTTCCCTGTGTTCCCTGTGTTCCATGTGTTCCATGTGTTCCCTGTGAGGGTTCTTGGACCTGTTCACCTCTCAGATGTCCCCCTTTCCAGATTCTACATCCTGGGGAGGGGGATCACTGATCCTCCCAAAACACTGTCTGACCTGTCAGAGCTTCTCACGGTTCTTCCCTCAGGCCCTCCTCAGAGTAGAATTTAAACCACAAACTGACTATGAGATGGGATGCGCTTGCCGAAAATGTCTGTCTGCAGTAACTGCGAAACTCCTTGAAACATTCTTTCATGTTTTTTGGATTCAAGATATTTCAGACATTTTTGGATCTTGGCACCCTTTACAGACCGTTATGGGGGAAAATGCAAGGACAGTGTCGCTGCAAAGCTATTTGACTTACAATATCTGACTTGTGTGAGTTTGACCTCCAAGTCTATATGACTTGAATTGGAAAGAAGTTGATTCCAAAAGAATCTGTAGGTGTACCTTCAAGTTCACCCTATCGGTTCTTCCTCTTGCATATCTTAATCCGTAGTCAACTTGGCAACAACAAGTTATTGATTATGAAAGAAATAATACCCTTTAACAGTTTATTTGTAATCAATCAGTCCCTTGGTAGATCCCTTAAATACATCTAGTTCTAAGGAAAGATTGGAGCCACTTCCAAACCCATTTTTACTCACTGACAACCCAATTGAAATCTTCAGGAGTCTAAAGAGAAGAAATATCCCTCTTTAATATTTCAGACAGGGTTTTTAAATGAGTGTCCTTATCCCTGTCAGCAGAGGATGATAAATCCCTGTTACATTTCCACAGACACCGCGTTGGCATTCCCAGACCTGAGTCCGACGTAGACAGCCCTCTCAGTGGGACTCAAAAGCTGTTCAGTATTAAAAATACATTAGTTATGATAATTCACATGACCAGCCAATGCCCAATGAGCCCAGCGGGGGGCTGAGATTAAGCCTGGAAACTGTCATTTTCAAAATATAAATTAAATGCTTACTCTGTGCCATGACTGGGTGGATGCCTGACATCTATCATGTACTATAAGATCACTGCTTTTTGCAGAGGATGGGTAGAAAGAGCAGCATGGACTAGCGGTGGTACCTGTAACAGAGTGTATGAAGCTCTCATGATAAAGCCATTCTATTTAAATCTATGGAATTGAGACAGCCCCAATCAATCAATGTCCCACAGCAACCAAAGGAACTTCTTAATATGTAATTTCTTAGCTGAAACATAGTGCTTGTCAAAGGTTCTGATCAGTGGGGGCTGGTGGGAGGAGCTATAGGAGGACGGGCCTCATTGTAATGGCTGGAATGGCATAAATGGAACGGTTTCAAACACATTAAACATATGGAAACCACATGTTTGACTCTGTTCCATTCATTCCATTCAAACCATTACAATGAGCCTGTCCTCCTATAACTCCGCCCACCAGCCTCCACTGGTTCTGATGTAATCCTAAAGTATAATTATATTGTAATAATTAACATAATGTTATTAAAACATACACAAAGGATTTTAACAACTAAATTTGAGTTGCTTGACAATTTGAGTTGCTTGACGTGTATTAAAACATACACCACCGTTCAAAAATTTGGGGTCACTTAGAAATGTCCTTGTTTTTGAAAGAAAAGCAATTTTTTTGTCCATTAAAATAAGACCAAATTGATCAGAAATACAGTGTAGAGGGGTGGGAGGCCCCAGTGCACAACTGAGCAAGAGGACAAGTACATTAAAGTTTCTAGTTTGAGAAACAGACGCCTCACAAGACCTCAACTAGCAGCTTCATTAAATAGTACCCGCAAAACACCAGTCTCAACGTCAACAGTGAAGAGGCACTCCGGGATGCTGGCCTGGACTTGTGAGGCGTCTGTTTCTCAAACTAGACACTCTAATGTACTTGTCCTCTTGCTCAGTTGTGCACTGGGGCCTCCCATTCCTCTTTCTATTCTGGTAACAGCCAGTGTCACGCCCTGACAATAGGTCAGAGCGTGACTAGGGGGTGTTCTAGTCTAGAATTTCTATGTTGGTGTGAGTATGGTTCCCAATTGGAGGCAGCTGATGATCGTTGCCTCTAATTGGGGATCATACCTAATGTGGTCCTTTTCCCACCTGCGTTTGTGGGTTATTGTTTCGTTTTTGTTTAGTGCTATGTGCGCTACGAACTTCACGTCGTTTATTCTTTGTTGTTTTTTGAAGGTTCATTTTGATAAATATGTGGAACTCTACTCACGCTGCGCCTTGGTCCGCTCATTATGTATACGACGAACGTGACAGCCAGTTTGCGCTGTTCTGTGTAGCACACAGCGTTGTATGAGATCTTCAGTTTTTTGGCAATTTCTCACGTGGAATAGCCTTCATTTCTCAGAATAAGAATAGACTGATAAGTTTCAGAAGAAAGTTCTTTGTTTCTGTCCATTTTGAGCCTGTAATCGAACCCACAAATGCTGATGCTCCAGATGCTCAACTAGTCTAAAGAAGGCCAGTTGTATTGCTTCTTTAATCAGCACAACAGTTTTCAGCTGTGCTAACATAATTGCAAAAGGGTTTTCTAATGATCAATTAGCCTTTTAAAATGATAAACTTGGATTAGCTAACACAATGTGCCATTGGAACACAGGAGTGATGGTTGCTGATAATGGGCCTCTGTATGCCTATGTAGATATTCCATTTTTTTTAAATCAGCCGTTCCCTGCTACAATAGTCATTTACAACATTAACAATGTCTACACTGTATTTCTGATCAATTTGATGTTATTTTAATGGACAAAAAATTAGCTTTTCTTTCAAAAACAAGGACATTTCTAAGTGACCCCAAACTTTTGAACGGTAGTGTACATGCCGGATTTTAACAACTACATTTGACAGAGTTGCTTGACATGTATTAAAACATGGATGCAGGTGTCGGGTTCTGGTCTAGTGCTAGTGCTGCTGCCCTCGGACCACATTTGCCCCTGTAGGCAGCGGTTCAATCCCAACTTCTGCCACACACTTTCTGCACTTATCCATTCCATCTCATATTCTAATCTATATCTGTCAGTAAAACTTCAATATACCCCCAACAACAAAAAACATACATACAGTGTTACAGATGGCTGGGGAGGTTGTAACGTTCCAGCCTCCTTTTGCCTCCTCATGACTCATTATCTTGAGCCGAGTGAGAGCCGAGGAACCGCTCAGGGGCCAGTAGACGTCAAACCAACAACATTCAAGTGTCTGAAGAATGAATCGATGCAGCAGTGCATCCGCTACACAGCACAATCACAAACACGTCTCCTGCCGAGACAAAGGTCTATTTAAAATGGACGCTGATGCTGGATGTTGACATTAAACACCATACCAGTGCAGGGGCTAACGAGGACCACGGGCCCCGACACAGGTCCCAGTGTCAGCCAAAGAGGTCTGTCTATCTAATGAGCAGTGCAGAACCCAATGACCGTAAGTGGAAAAACATCATGCTCTCAGTCGGATTCTGATTCACAAAGCGCACAGATGCTTAAATAAATTTAACAAGCCCCTCAAGGCCAAATTGAAATGACAATGTTTACAATCGCTCAGTGGGTTTTTGCTTCCCAAAAATAAAAATTGGTTGAGCAATTTTCACCCATTTCAGCCTGAGAGAAAGTATTTTTGCTTTGTAGTAAAACAAAACGGGGGGAAAAGTGTAATGACTCTGCTGAATATTCAATTAAAAAAAGTGTAATGAGTCTGCTGAATATTCAATTATAAAAGTGTAATGAGTCTGCTGAATATTCAATTATAAAAGTGTAATGACTCTGCTGAATATTCAATTAAAAAGGT
Organism: Salvelinus namaycush; assembly: GCF_016432855.1. Taxonomy (NCBI): domain Eukaryota; kingdom Metazoa; phylum Chordata; class Actinopteri; order Salmoniformes; family Salmonidae; genus Salvelinus; species Salvelinus namaycush. The sequence continues at coordinate 34,329,457 of NC_052331.1, forward strand.
GTAATGACTTTGCTGAATATTCAGTTAAAAAGTGTAATGACTCTGCTGAATATTCAATTAAAAAAGTGTAATGACTTTGCTGAATATTCAATTAAAAAAGTGTAATGAGTCTGCTGAATATTCAATTATAAAAGTGTAATGACTCTGCTGAATATTCAATTAAAAAAGTGTAATGACTTTGCTGAATATTCAGTTAAAAAGTGTAATGACTCTGCTGAATATTCAATTTAAAAAGTGTAATGAGTCTGCTGAATATTCAATTATAAAAGTGTAAGAGCGTAGTTTTGAATAGATTGGAAAATATCCGTTTTTAATGGAAACTGACAGGAGAGAATGATGATCGTGACACAGCCAGCAGGTCAGACAGAATGGCAACTCTGGGAATGCGAAACGTAATAGTCTCACACACCACACCCACAAAAGACCGTGACACTATTCACTGTTGAACATTCCATGTCACATTATATTATGCCCAACCACAATGTTTAAAAAAAATGTGTTATTAAATTTTCTATTATTTTCCACATTACACAATGCAATCAATGTCGCCTACTCATAGACATCTCGTGGATTTCGCTGTCTTACTATTTATATTTCGCTGTCTTACTACTCTATATCTCATACATCAAACTACATGCCAGGAGATGTCTACTGTATTACGTGGATCATTACTGAACATGTTTATCAGCACATGCTTGACCTTTCATCAATAGATAGATTGAGTATGTAGATATCAGCATACCACTCACTACACATAACACGCAACTAAAAATTGCACACTTTGATTCGTTGATGTGTTATCTTTTCCCTTGACAAATCCACCCATACAGTGGCATCCAGAGCTTACATACGAGTTCCTTCTAATGGCCTGGATAAGCTCTCCAGTGTTTGCATCATTTCACACTGGGGCTCATTTGAGCGTAATGAGCCTGTGGCTATGTTTACATCCCTCGGAGCAGAGACAGGAGTTCTCTAAGTCTGTCGTGTTTACTGAACAAGTGCTGGAGACCGAGGGCTACAGGGCAACTTTTTAATCAGCCTCTGGAACATATTTGTGAGTTAACTGTTTCGCTAACTTTTGTACATATGGCATGGCCCATGGGAATCAAGGTCAGTTAGCTGTCTAGCTAATTTCAGCATGTGTAACATGGAGGCCAGTTAGCGGTCTAGCTAATTTCAGCATGTGTAACATGGAGGCCAGTTAGCGGTCTAGCTAATTTCAGCATGTGTAACATGGAGGCCAGTTAGCGGTCTAGCTAATTTCAGCATGTGTAACATGGAGGCCAGTTAGCGGTCTAGCTAATTTCAGCATGTGTAACATGGAGGCCAGTTAGCTCCAGAACGTGTGGCATAAAGTTCTGAGCATCTGAGACAATGGAAGTTAGTTAGCAATTTAGCTAACTCCAGTAGCTGTTTTTCTAACTTCAGCACATGGTTTAAAAATGTAGCTAATTCCAGAACATGAGACATGGATGTAATTATTGTGGGCCATTCTCAGAAATACTGGATGTTCTTGAGGTATAAAATTATTTTGAAATGCATTAAAGTCCCCCTAGGGCAGCGCACAATTGGCGTGTTAGGGGAAAGTTTGGCCGGGGGAAGGCTTTACAAGTACGCTGTCATTGTAAATAACTGACTTGCCTACTTAAAGATGAAATAAAAATGCAGGGTTTTTAACTCAACCAGATAATAGCACTATAAATTAGCTAATAATGTCATAGTTCCCAATCTCATGGTGTTTTGCTTTCCCGTGGATTTGTGTTGACCCCAGGATGATTATGCACCAGTGCTCCGCATCGCAATGTCTGCATTAAATGGAATAATCGTTAAAGCTCACAAGTATGTCAAATTTGGCAATTATGAAACATGAGCAGCTAGGCTTACATTGCAATTAGTATGCATTTGTTAGTACCACATACCTGACATGAATACCTACTATTCAGTAAAATATATGTACTGTATAATTGTTGCCTTTGTAATTCCTCAAGGTGACCTGTATGCACTATCCTTTTCTCCAGTGCCAGCCTCTCTCCCGGCCCTGACCACCCTATGTGCTCACGTCCTCAAAATGGAGGCTAAACAGGCAGATCAATGGTCCAGCCCAGAATGGCACCTGATGGTTCATTAACGTTGGAGTTGCAGCTAGGAGAAAATAATGACGGGAAGAGATTTAAACAACATAGTCCTATTGACTGTTTTTATTGATACACAGGGGCATGAGGTGGCAAAAAACGGGAGAAACTCGCTGGTACCTGGGATTAGGTATGTATGGATCTGTTGCAATAGCCTCACTTGACAAGTTCATTCATTTCAAATCACCACCTCTGGTGTGTGTGTGACATGTCTGATAGAAATATGTCAAATAGGATGATAATATCAAGAGACATTAACCATTTGAAGAGACATTAACCACTTCTTCAATTAAAAGTTTAAACAAGTGGTTCTGTCTTTAAATGATTAATGTCTCTCATGCTTTTGTAGGAATATAAAAGAGTAGATGAAGTTTTGGGAAGTTATCAATTACAACAACAAAAAAAGAATGAAAGATGCATTGTATCATCATGGATGTCATAAACAAAACTCCCCTTTTGATCCTAACAAAGCTGGAGCAATGACCCTTCAAGGACAAGCACTGGCCAGGGTACATTAGATGTTGCTTTCTGCAGGACTGCTAAAGGGGCGATGTAAAATGAATCAATCATTTTGAATATAAAAAGCATTTGTTATTTTCATGGTGTGTGGAGAGGTCGATCTTTTTGCAATACAAAATGTAGTTTTTTTATTTTAAACTGAAACATTGTTTTCGACAATAACTGTGGCATAGTGTTATATAATGGATCCAGAGTAACGCAGCGGTCTAAGACACTGCATTGCAGTGCTAGAGGCGTCACTACAGACCCGGGTTCGATTCCGGGCTGTATCACAACCCGGCCGTGATCGGGAGTCCCATAGGGCGGCGCACAATTGGCCCAGTGTTGTCCGGGTTAGGGGAGGGTTTGGCCGGGGTAGGCCGTCACTGTAAATAAGAATTTGCTCTTAACTGACTTGCGTAGTTGAATAAAAGGTTAAACAAAAATACAAATGAAATGGAGATTCATTAAAGATCTATTCATGGATCTCCTCAACCACTAATTTGGTTTTCCCAATAGGACAATTAAAGAGATTCTCTGGTACTTTTGTATATTTTTTTGCCAGGGTTTCTGAATGTAGTACTCATGAGCCAAAAGTGGTCCCCAAAAATGGCATACTACGTCACATACAGTGCCAACAGAAAGTCTACACTCCCTTGAACTTTTAAAAGATTTTTCTGCCATAAAATTACATTAAAAAATTATTACATTTGGTTGGGTATCATTGATGGGCAGCGCTATTTTACCCTTTTCTCCGATTTTTTTATTTTTTATAAAGCAGATTTAAGTCAAGACTGAGACTAGACCACTCAGAAACACTCAACACCTCTTGGAAAGCCATTCCGGTGTGACTTTTGTGTAATTGTCCCACAGAAAAATAAAACCCTATCCCTGGGTTAGGCATTCAGAAGACTGAGCTGGGTTTTCCTTTCACTTTTTACCTGGTGGAACGAGTGCGATGAGAGTCGGGACGCAACTACAGGGAGTGAGTGTTTTAATAAATAAACACGACACATAAACAACACACCGACATGAAACAGAGTCAATAACACCTGAGGAAAGAACCAAGGGGAGTGACAGATATAGGGAAGGTAATCAAGGAGGTGATGGAGTCCAGGTGAGTGTCATGAGGCGCTTGACGATGGTGACAGGTGTGCGGTATAATCAGCAGCCTGATGACCTAGAGGCCGGAGAGGGAGTATACGTGACACCTGGGCTTTTCTCCTTTCATATTTCTTTTGATCCTAACAAACTTCCCAGTCCCTGCCGGTGACAAGAATACCCATAACATGATGCTGTCACCAAAATACTTGAAAATAAAAAGAGAACAACATTGCATTCACGCCATATTACTGGTCTTTATGACAAAGCAAAAAGAAAGAAGCGACTCCAAATCATCCACTCTGTTTGCAACAAGGCTGTTAAGTAATACTGCAAGACAACACGGCAAATAAACAACAGTACGTAACATACAGTAGCAAACTGATTTTTTTTAAAAAACATCTGCTTCAAACTTCTTAGACGGGAAGATGCACTATGTCACATTTTGTAACTGCCAAAAACCCTAAAAATGAAATATAATTGAAAACATGAGGGATTTTCTACATCATTTGAGAACATCCACCCGCAGAGCCTTGCCAATTCTTTGCGCTGGAGAGATTTTGGCACTGGCTTTTGTCTGTGTGTATTGGGGCCAAATGGAGTTAGCACACAGTCAAGACCTGATCATCCACTCCATTTTAACCTCACTTTCAGGGCCATAGCTTGCCAACTGACATGACCCTTTCAGTGGCAGAACAATGCCAAGTCAACCTGCATAGCTCGGGTGTTGGCTGTATTTGTGTATCAACTGCATTTAATTCATTGACAATCAGGACGTTGAACAGTAATTGCTAAGAAAACAACATTGAAGTCGATGGGGAGATGCTTTTGTTATCACTCAAAACCAGGAGAGCTTTTTGGTGGAATCCTTGGACTCTTGAGCTAACTCTGAGAAATTATACACAGCATCTTGGTGGTGACAATGCCAAGCACAGTGTGTTTTCACAAACACGCAATTGCATGACCTATTCTCAACTGTCACTGTCTTCACATCATTGTCAATACGGCCCACTCCAAACAGATTGCCGTGACGCTGTAGGTACTGCTACCCCTCAGGTCTTATTTTGGGCTGGAGGTGGAAAAGAAAACATCTATTTGTTTTTATTTTTCCGGTGATTAGCTCGGGCACCCCGTTGGCAAATCGGGGAATTCGGTTCCAGGCGCAATCACACTGCCATGTCGAGGCGTGTTACATCAGCCTTTCAGGATGGCGAGTTGTGCCTTGGCAATTCTGAGTTTCTCCACACTCTGCCACCAAGACTGAATTCCAGGGGACGATTACTGCACAAATAATCAACATCAGCTAGCTGCATCCTGGAGCTCAGTGGGCAACGGGGGGAGGAAAGAAGAGCAGGAGGACTAGAGATAGAGACAAAGAGAAGGAGACAGAGAGGGGGAGGGAGAATGACAAAGGGATAAACAGATAGGCAAGACGAGAGATAGACAGAGAGACCAAAATAGGGGGAGAGAGTGGGAAGGAAAGAGAGACAGATAACTGGGGAGGGAGGAAGAAAGGTTTAGGAACTTTCAATTACCTTGTACACAGACAACAAAGGCCTAGATTTCAGCAGACTATAACAGTCTTCAGCCTCGGGGAAGCTCATTTTTGCCTTCTTCATCTCTCCTCCTCTTCACACAAATTACAGGACAGACAGAATATGTAATGCATTCCTTTTGCAGCACAAGCAATTGCAGACTTCCACATTGTTAGAAGTCACCATCAGTTGCCGTAAGAGTAAATTCACCTCACAGAAACAACATAATGTATCGTGGACTATATTATTGCTAAAAAAGAAGCCATTGATAAGAACCATCCTCACATCTAGCATTGGTGGTGACTCAGGTGTTTAGTGTGTATGGACATGACCCCTTATTGAATTGACTGAATTTGAGTTTGAACGAGAATACAATGTCCTTTGACACTTTCTGTGGCCCTCGCCAAACGACATTAAAACTGAGAAATCGATGACTGCATACTACTGATTCAGTAGCATAAAGAAATAGAGACTATCCTAATGTCCTGTCTGTCCAAACCATTTAACACACTCTTCGTCAATCACTCGTTGTAATTTGAATGACAAACATAACGATGACTTGCAAATACCTAAACAAAGGGCTGGCTCCTACAGCGACCAACATAAAAGGGGATTACTGACCTGACATCAAACAAGCGAGAGGTTTTACTCTGTCCACGAAAATAAGCCCAAGAAGTTAGGAATTTTTATATGGAGGTCAATGAGAGTGTCAAATTTGGTCAACAAAAAATGTAATCGCTAATTTCCTACGTGAGGCTTATTTGATCCAATAGAAGTTTTGTAATGGTTTAGGTTGTTACGAATGCGCTGATATAAGTGGACACAAGTGGCATTTCGGCAACTTACTCAAAAACTACTTAATATCAGATATTGTGCCTGTTGTCATAGAGCTAGACAGAGGACTCATCATGAATATAACATATTTTAGCATGGAAAATGCCATTGAGGGCTTCCACCATTTTAAAGCAGTCAACTGCGTGGGGACGCCTAAGAGTTGGGAGCAATCAGCCAATTGGCACAGATATAAAGACATGTCTTCTATCTATCTCTATGGCCTGTTGTTCACATGCGTATCTGCCTTCTCATTGGCTAGAATAGTCCTGATCTCACCTCCTCTCTAGAATAGTCCTGAGTTTAGTGGTTAAAGCGTTGGACTAGTAACCGAAAGGTTGCAAGATTGTATCCCTGAGCTGACAAGGTAAAAATATGTCGTTCTGCCCCTGAACAAGGCAGTTAACCCACTGTTCCTAGGTTGTTATTGAAAATAAGAATTTGTTTTTAACTGACTTGCCTAGTTAAAAAAAAAAAAATGTAATCTTTGCGTCAAACTACTCACGTTCAAGCATTTAGCTTTTCATTCTTTTCCTCCCTCGATGTTGAAACAGCCTAATTAGTGATCCATCACCTGCACCTGTCACTCGCCCACCTCTCCTTAAATCCTCAGTCCCAGAGGATCCACTTTCAACTACTGTCACTCCAGCTGTCATATCTTGTGAGAGGTGTCGACTGAGACCGGGCGCGTCAGCTAGCTGTGATGATGTCGGGCGCGTCAGCTAGCTGTGATGATGTCATGATGAGAAAATATCAAAATCATCCATCTGCTCTACACCTGTCTCCACCATCACTGAAATGACATGTCGGATTGCATTATTAATGAAAGGAGTTCTGGGCAAAAAACTCCTTTGAACTATGCAGTGTGGTGCCAATCAGATCCTACAACCAAGTCTGTTGTCATAGTAGTTATTGTATTGGAAGCTGCCTACCGTGCTAGTTGGACGACATCCATAAATACCTGGCCATTTCTCATTTAACTAGGTAAGTCAGTTAAGAACAAATTCTTATTTACAGTGACAGCCTAGGAACAGTGGGTTAACTGCCTTGTTCAGGGGCAGAACGACAGATGTTTACCTTGTCAGCTCAGCGATTTTATCTAGTAACCTTTCAGTTACTGGCCCAACGCTCTAACCACTAAGCTACCTGCCACCCCTCATTGATTATATGCAAGTATATTACACTAATATCTGTTGAAAAGATCTATAAAAATAATTTGCCATCTATTCACCAAAGATTCTATAACATATGTATAGCCTCTGACCTGCATGTGTCGGATATGCTTCTGATGATCAATAGTTACAGAGTAGTTGTTATACCCATCATCATCATTTTAGCAGCCGCTCTTATCCAGTGTGATTTACAGGAGGAATTGGGGTTAAGTGCCTTGCTCAAGGGCACATCAACAGATTCCTCACCTAGTCGGCTCGTGGATTTGAACCAGCGACCTTTCGGTGACAGACCCAACGCTCTAAACCACTCGGCTACCTTCCGCTCGTTTTCAACCCAATTTAAATGAACAGTTGAGTTTACAATCATCAAATTCGAAATGAAATACATCAACGTGCATTGTGCACACAATGTTTCGTTTGTCAAAAAATTGAGCTTTACGTGTGCATAAAAAAACCATCTGCTTCCCCCCTCCATTCCGTGCCAGCCCTTCTCTCATTCAAACGCACAACCAATGCTGGAACCGGGAGGCTGCAACTGCCTGAGCTGAGGAAAATGAACTCCGATAACGAACTATTAGGCTACTTGTGCACCCGATGAAGGAATTGAAGGGGTTGCAAATTAAGTCAGCAAATGTTCAATTAAAATAAGGAAGTTGAATAAACGCGTGTTCAACTTGGGAATTATTGACCGTTATTTTTACGCCCAGAGTTCTTCCCGTCTGTTTTGGAGCTGAAGTTGTTTCGCGGAGCAAATGTAAGATCCACCTGCAATCTACAGAGGAGTTTTCCAAATAATGTTTGGATTTCTATGCTCCAGAATGTACAGTGGTGTCTTTTCCTGTGAACAAGAAGTTTTGTGAAGAAAATAAACGTTATCATTTTTTAATATATATTTTTTTAAGCCTTGTGTCACTTCTTACACGGGCACTTCATGAATTAATTTCATATTATGACCAAAGAGCATGAAAATACATATTTTTATTAGGGCTCGTGCAACCGCGGAATCTCACTGACGCATCAGACATAATTGGTCTTTACACTATTTTTTTAAATCAGGTAAGGACGCAGGCATAATGTTTGACTATCTATTCAAATGTTGCATGCGCCTGTTAATATGACGTGAACATGCACAACAAATTGCATAGGAATTATGTTTATTTATGTAGCCTACTAATTTATTACATTTGTTATTTACTTTTATTACAGCTATCCTTTTCTACGTTTTATTTTAATATATAAAACATCTCAATGTAGTATTATTACATACAGTATAGTACTTACCCAATGAGCGAAGTTGGTTAACAATACATATTTTTAACGTCTTTTCAACCAAAAAAATACGTATTTTCAACGTATTTTGCTCCTGGGTAAGGTAAGCTTGTCACATTTTGCAATAAAATCAACATTCCATGATTCGCAAATTCCCCCATATGGTTTGTCACCCCGGGACACAGGCAACGTTTGGAGAGGATGAGGAGTCGTTGGGTGAAGCATGAGGTGCCAGGGTATTGGTCTTAGACGACTGTCTGTGCTGCTCCTGTGGGAGGGGCTCGCTCTGAGTCTGTGCTGCTGCTGGACCGGGACTTGGGTTGTTGCTGCTGCGGCCGGACCCAGTGATGATGGTGGTACCGCTGGGCCCATGGGCTGGTTGCTGTCGGACAAAGGGCCCTTCCACCACTCTTTGGAGTTCACTGAGTCGGTGGAGAGACACCAGCAGGGCTACACTACCAGATACAAGATGTTCAGGTGACCTTTTTCTCTCTTTAGTAGCCTCCCCACCCTCAATACAATTTCAAATTAAGGGGCTTTATTGACATGGGAAACATATGTTTACATTGCCAAAGCAAGTGAGGTAGATCATGAACAAAAGTTAACATTTACAACAAAGACATGTTGACATAATAAAATCCATTTCCCCAAAAATATATAAGGGATATTTCATGCTGAAACCCTCATAATAAAACACCAATGGGAATCACTACGTTGATGGTTTATATTTAGAATAATGTTTTACAGCTTTGCCATGAATATTTTATATTGTCAAATAATCTTATTTGACTTTTTGTATATATTTTAGATGTGATAAGGCCACACAGAGGGCCAGAGGTAATTACCAGAGATCATTACAGACACCTGTGTTAATCTGAAGTGCCCATAAAAGGTTACTAGATGTCACCTTACAAAATTCCCCAAAACCTTAAAAGCTACCAAAAGTCTGTCAATTTACTGGCAAACTTCGAAAGGTTCCAGTAGTATACCCTCTCTTTGCAACCCTACTCGCAAGCAAGTGAGACTATTCTGTGGCACATCTCCCTCTCTGAACAACACTTCACTCCTATAGCGTGTCATTATCAACTCTAGGCATATTATTATTTTGTAGCAGTGCTTTTACATACAGCATTGTCGTTGTGGCTGATTTTTTAAAGGACACTCTTATATATGTTATAAGTCAGTTCAGTCCTGATATTGCGTTCACCGACTGATGTAGGCAAGGTGTCTAAATAGCATACACGCAAATCCATGAAAGCTTGTCAACACATACGTTGTAAGTGAACATAGACTGGATGTCCACCACAATTCACATTGATGGGTATGGTGTTTTCAGAACTAGTGTGAATGGAATGTGTTCCACTTTGCTTGTGACATTGGTGGAACACACGCACCCTGGTTAATGCCCTGTACCAGAGAGGATATAGACAGACTGCTTTATAAAATGGCAGAGTATTGCCTGAAACATTGCTAAATGGTTTAGAATAAATGTAAGGTGGGAGTTCTTTTGAAAGTGAAGTGTGCTACTCAAACTTCCAATGAGAGTTTGAAAGTATAGGATGATGCTGGCATTGTGCCACAATATAATGACATTCCTGAACATGCCTGCTGTTTCCGCTATGACTCAATACTTGTTCTCCCCCTTGTGGTAAGCCAGATAAAGGAGGATTTCTACTGGCTTTGAGAACGCTGAAGTCTTCACTTGTCATACGTGTTTTATTAATTGAAAAATATCTCTCTGAACAGCTTCTACTGATTTGAATTCTCTATCTAGAAGGGAGCAAAAGCAACATGGGGAATCTTTTCAACTGATATGATGCCCCCACTTTGAAACGTCCTCTGTTTGGATTGGAATATGGGTCCTAGCAACGTAACCATGTGGATTAACATCGGATCCCCTACAGTTACAAATTATTAGACTGACAGACCGCTGGCGTCCGTCTTTCCTCCCTTCCCGTTTCCCCGTGTTTGATTACACATGAGCCCCGGGTCTTGAACAGGAAGCTGTCAGACTATTATCCACCAGTGTAGCGTTAGCGTAGCATGCCTGCTTCCCATCCATAAGTGCTCACTGGTGAATAAGCCTGCAGGCTAATGCCAGGGTGTGATCTATAGAGGCCATCAAGTGACACCCGGAGAGGCACTGCAGTCTGTCTCTCTTTAGGATGATTGGCTGTAATTACACCCTCTACACTGGCCTGATTCCTCAATTATTTCTCTGCCGATCGTTTCTCGTGGCAGTGATTTGATTGCCTCCCACGAGAAGAGACAAGAAGGCTGTGTCTGAAATACTGGAGCAGTAGGACTCTTGACTGTAGAGACTGGAGAGAGACTAGCGTATTAGAACGCTATCGCTTGCAGGTCCCCAGATGGGACGTGACTGTGTACGCAACACTTGAGCTCGATGTGACACGTGTCAGTACACTGTGTACGAAGCGGCTAATGGTCACCACAAACAGTAGGCTAATGGTGAATCACAAGGGCTTTGTGAGATTACATTATGAATATATTTGGTTAGCTTTGGACGCCTCAAGTGCTTATAGTTAAAGCATTTCTATGGTTTCCTGAAAGGCTCCAAGGCAGAGGTTCTCATTTCCTGAAAGGCTCCAAGGCAGAGGTTCTCATTTCCTGAAAGGCTCCAAGGCAGAGGTTCTCATTTCCTGAAAGGCTCCAAGGCAGAGGTTCTCATTTCCTGAAAGGCTCCAAGGCAGAGGTTCTCATTTCCTGAAAGGCTCCAAGGCAGAGGTTCTCATTTGCTGAAAGGCTCCAAGGCAGAGGTTCTCATTTCCTGAAAGGCTCCAAGGCAGAGGTTCTCATTTCCTGAAAGGCTCCAAGGCAGAGGTTCTCATTTCCTGAAAGGCTCCAAGGCAGAGGTTCTCATTTCCTGAAAGGCTCCAAGGCAGAGGTTCTCATTTCCTGAAAGGCTCCAAGGCAGAGGTTCTCATTTCCTAAAAGGCTCCAAGGCAGAGGTTCTCATTTCCTGAAAGGCTCCAAGGCAGAGGTTCTCATTTCCTGAAAGGCTCCAAGGCAGAGGTTCTCATTTCCTGAAAGGCTCCAAGGCAGAGGTTCTCATTTCCTGAAAGGCTCCAAGGCAGAGGTTCTCATTTCCTGAAAGGCTCCAAGGCAGAGGTTCTCATTTTACTCTAAATGTCTCACGGTCATAGAATGATTCATGGTCATTCAAATATGGTTCAAGATTAGCTGTGATTCATGGTTACCCATACACTCTTAGAAAGAATGGTTCCAGAAGGGTTATTCGGCTGTCCCCATATCAGAACCCTTTTTGGGTCCAAATAGAATCCTTTTTGGTTAGAGGTAGAACTTTTGGTTGATCTATGTAGAACCCTCTGCGTAAAGAGTTCTACATGGTACTCAAAAGGGTTCTACCTGGAACCAAAACAATAATTTTAGGTTCTAGATTTCACCTTTTTTTCTACTTATAGGGACCTTACACTGGTTCATGGGTAATCTGGCATATAGGGTCAGTAGTTTCATGGTCACATTGACAATTTATAATACTTATTATGCCTAGTGCTGCATTGGACCCTCTCATAAGGACTATCATGCTACAGTAGCAATATTGTACTGTGGTCACCTAACAAAGGCATTGTGAAACTGAGGTTTCCTTTCTTCGCAACAGCAAGATCGAAGCTACAATGAAACAAGGCAAAAGAGCACCAACAAAGACAATTGTAAGTCAAGGTCATACAGTCTCACAGACCTGTGAACATATGTGTTGGCAGAGTGACCCACTGTTTATTAGCCAGTGGCAATGTTTGTCAGAGCAAATTCCAGCCAACCTGAAGTCATTCGACACTTTCCTTTGCCCTCCCTCAAGTTGCGTGCCAACATAAGAAGGCTTTAGGAGAAAATATCTGCAGTATGCTCACAGCTCCTCCAGGGAAGAGACCGTACCGTCTGGATGTATTAGCTATACTGTATGTGAGAGATTCTGCCTGTGTCTGTTTGTAAATGTTGTGTCTGTCTATAAATATTGTGTCTGTCTGCGTTGGGGTTTGTTTGTGTTAAATGTAGGTTTTCACATTCTACAATTACGTTCAAATAAATGTTCTCAACAGCCTGTTAAGTTTGTCACAATTTCACAAACTGAAAACTCTCTCCACGAACCAAGAACTCAATCAACTAATTAATTAAATGTGTTGTCATGACGTCGTTTTCAGGGAGTTCGGCCGATGGAAAGTCAACAGCCTGGCGGTGGAGAGGCGGGACGGCAGCGGCCTGGCACCGCCCCTCGACCCTGACTTCATGCGCACAGTCAGGCAGTTGGGGCGGCGGCCCACCCTCCACAGGATCACTGAGACCATTATCAAGAAGTACGGAACTCACCTCCTGCTGTCCGCCACTCTTGGAGGTACAGTAAACAGAGGCTCCAAACATTGGTTCCTACTTGACCCGCATCACAGCAGGACTCCTTAAACTCCTTAGAAGTGGGTTTTTCAAGAGGGAAATTCATATAACTTTTAAATGTAAAATCTGTTACTGAATGTAATGTATGACTCAGACAATGGGAGAAATTCCTAGTGTCTGAACCATACATTACATTCAATAACTTAGCTACAGCAGATACTTCTGCATAAGGGGTATATTTTTAGTAACATATGTAATGTGGAAATTATATAGTTTGGAATTGATGTATTATACTGTATCTTATGTGCTTAAAAAGCTACTGTGTATATATATATATATACAGTTGAAGTCGGAAGTTTACATACACCTTAGCCAAATACATTTAAACTCAGTTTTTCATAATTCCTGACATTTAATCAGAGTAAAAATTCCCTATCTTAGGTCAGTTAGGATCACCACTTTATTTTAAGAATGTGAAATGTCAGAATAATAGTAGAGAGAATAATTTATTTCAGCTTTTATTTCTTTCAACACATTCCCAGTGGGTCAGAAGTTTACATACACTCAATTCGTATTTGGTAGCATTGCCTTTAAATTGTTTAACTTGGGTCAAACGTTTTGGGTAGCCTTCCACAAGCTTCCCACAATAAGTTGGGTCAATTTTGGCCCATTCCTCCTGACAGAGCTGGTGTAACTGAGTCAGGTTCTTAGGCCTCCTTGCTCGCACACGCTTTTTCAGTTCTGCCCACAAATTTTCGATGGGATTGAGGTTCAGGGCTTTGTGATGGCCATTCCAATACCTTGACTTTGTTGTCCTTAAGCCATTTTGCCACAACTTTGGAAGTATGCTTGGTGTCATTGTCCATTTGGAAGAGCCATTTGCGAACCAAGCTTTAACTTCCTGACTGATGTCTTGAGATGTTGCTTCAATATATCCACATAATTGTCCTTCCTCATGATGCCATCTATTTTGTGAAGGGCAGCAGTCCCTCCAGCAGCAAAGCACCCCCACAACATGATGCTGCCACCCCCGTGCTTCACGTTTGGGATGGTGTTCTTTGGCTTACAAGCCTCCCCCTTTTTCCTCCAAACATAACGATGGTCATTATGGCCAAACAGTTCTATTTTAGTTTCATCAGACCGGAGGACATTTCTCCAAAAGGTACGATCTTTGTCCCCATGTGCAGTTGCAATCTGTAGTCTGGCTTTTTTTATGGCGGTTTTGGAGCAGTGGCTTCTTCCTTGCTGAGCAGCCTTTCAGGTTATGTCGATATAGGACACGTTTTACTGTGGATATAGATACTTTTGTACCCGTTTCCTCCAGCATCTTCACAAGGTCCTTTGCTGTTGTTCTGGGATTGATTTGCACTTTTCGCACCAAAGTACGTTCATCTCTAGGAGACAGAACGCGTCTCCTTCCTGAGCGGTACGACAGCTGCGTGGTCCCATGGTGTTTATACTTGCGTACTATTCTTTGTACAGATGAATGTGGTACCTTCAGGCATTTGGAAATTGCTCCCAAGGATAAACCAGACTTTTGGAGGTTTACAAGGTCTTGGCTGATTTCTTTTGATTTCCCCATGATGTCAAGCAAAGAGGCACTGAGTTTTAACGTATGCCTTGAAATACATCCACAGGTACACCTCCAATTGACTCAAATGATGTCAATTAGCCTATCAGAAGCTTCTAAAGCCATGATATAATTTTCTGGAATTTTCCAAGCTGTTTAAAGGCACAGTCAACTTAGTGTATGTAAACTTCTGACCCACAGGAATTGTCATACAGTGAATTATAAGTGAAATAATCTGTCTGTAAACAATTGTTGGAAAAATTACTTGTGTCATGCACAAAATAGCTGTCTTAACCGAATTGTCAAAACTATAATTTGTTAACAAGAAATTTGTGGAGTGGTTGAAAAACGAGTTTTAATAACTCCAAACTAAGTGTATGTAAACTTCCGACTTCAACTGTATTAAAACAGGGAACTCAGTTCAGTATGGTTGCTGGATTGGGGTGAGATTAAACATACATCACATGTTCTGCTCAATATCTTTCTTCATCACAGTCAATGAATAATTGGAACCTCTCTAAAGAAGAGATGGGAGATGATCACCATTGATAAGCATCTCTGGCTCAGTTAATAGTCTCCCCTTTCCTAATTTCCTGTAATCAGGGGAGGAGTCCTTGACGATATTTGTGGATAAGCGGAAGCTGAGCCGAGGCCCAGAACCAGGGGCTAGAGCTGAGGGCAGCAGCCACAACAATACGGGGGTGGTGACCCTGGAGGCCCTTCACCAGCTGGCTGCCTCCTACTTCACCGACAGGGAGAACACCCTGCGCCGGCTCCACCACCTCCAGATCGCCTCCACCGCCATCAGGGTAAGAGACCCCTGACTGCCCTCTCTCTGCCTCTGGGCATACAGAGGGGAAGTTAGATGTTAATATAGGTTACTATAGGAGGTCAAACTGTGTTAAACCAATGCAGCTGCTGCAACGACTTTGCTATGTTTTCTTGAGATTTTTCTGTGGGGGAGGCAAGTGGATAGGTTACTGTTGCATTTACTGTTGCCATTTTATTCATGTCAAATATTCACAGTGTAGCATGTTGATGTGTTGTTTTGATTTATAATTGTCCTTATTGTCAGACTCTCGCTGTGCCGATTCAGTATGTAAGCGTTGTTGCATAGTGTATCAGATATGAGTGCTTTTATCTCAAGATGAAAACGGCTGAGAATTAACATGTTTCAAGTCATAAGAATTTCATGTGACTTACATCAGACTGTGTTTTAATTATATATCAAGGGCGATAGAGACAGATGAACAGGGTTCAGTCAGTATAGAATATCTACGTCAAAAGTATTTACTGTATGCCGTCTATTCCAAAACTGCAATGCCGTCGGAGGTACGCCAAATAAATATGTGATTCACATGTTCAAACAGTCCATTTATATTTTCCAACGGGGCTATACATTTGGTAATGCGGGTGCAAGCAGTTGCTCCCGACGCCACTTGGGTATACTGCAGCATCCACCAAGAGGCTCTTGTTGCCAAGGGAATGCCTGACAGCTTGAAAGACGTTTTGGACACTACAGTGAAAATGGTAAACTTAGTTAAAGCAAGGCCCCTGAACTCTCCTGTATTTTCCGCAATATGCAATCATATGGGCAGCGACCATGTAATGCTTTTACAGCATACAGAAGTGCGTTTGTTATCAAGGGGGAAAGTATTGACACATTTTTCTGAATTGAGAGACGAGCTTAAAGTTTTCTGTACTGACCATCATTTCCACTTGTCTGACCGCTTGCATGATGACGAGTTTCTCACACGACTGGCCTGTCTGGGTGATGTTTTTTCTAGCCTGAATTATCTGAATCCAGGATTACAGGGACTCTCCGCAACTATATTCAATGTGCGGGACAAAATTGAGACTATGATTAAGAAGTTGGAGCTCTTCTCTGTCTGCATTAACAAGGACAACCCACAGGTCTTTCCATCATTGTATAATTTTTTGGTGTGCAAATGAACTCAAGCTTACGGACAATGTCAAATGTGATATAGCGAAGCATCTGAGTCAGCTGGGTGCGCAATTACGCAGGTACTTTCCCAAAACGGACGACACAAACAACTGAAATCTGTAGTCCTTTCATGCCCTGCCTCCAGTCCACTTACAAGAGTGCCTCATCAAAATTGCAGCAAGCGGTTCTGTGAAAATGTCATTTATTCAGAAGCCACTGCCAGATTTCTGGATAGGGCTGCGCTCAGAGTATCCGGCCTTGGCAAATCGCACTGTTAAGACACTGATGCCCTTTGCAACTATGTACCTATGTGAGAGTGGATTCTCGACCCGCACTAGCATGAAACCTAAGTACAGGTACAGACTGTGTGGAAAATGATTTTAAGACTGAGACTCTCTCCAATACAACCCAACATTGCAGAGTTGTGTGCATCCTTTCAAGCACACCCTTCTCATTAACCTGTGGTGAGTTATTTGATGAACAAATAAGGTTTTATATGTAATATGGTTAAATAAATAGCAAAATTATTGGTTATTAGTATATTATTATTTGTGCCCTGGTCCTATAAGAGCTCTTTGTCAGCCGGGTTGTGACAAAGTCACACTCATTCTTATGTTTATAAATGTATCGTATAGTGTGTGTGATGGCTAAAAACAACATTAGTAGTTATTCATCAGGATGATATATCGGACCATATCTTTCTATTCATTTCCGTCCAAGCTAACCACCTTTGTCAGCCATTTTGTGGAGTGAGCCGAGTGTCAGTTGGTCAAGAAAAGGTTTTGAATAGGTGTTGAGGGGTGTTCAGCACTGCCAGTTGCATATAGTCCTTCATTAAAACACATATGCTGGAGAATATGGAGGAAATATGCAAGAACTGTTACTAAGGCATACATCTAGAGGTTTGATTATGATTCATCTCAAGCCGTATCGTGATTCACTTCATCTATGTTAGGGATGGGCAACTCCAGTCCTTGCAAGACCCGAGTGGTGTCACCCCCCCCCCCCCCCCATCTCTGACAAACACCGCTGATTAAACTGATTACATTCTAAACTGAAGATCATGATTAGTTGATTATTGGAGTCAGATGTGTTAGTTGGGTCTAGGGGCAAAAGTGTGATACCAATCAGGCCCCCAAGTACTGGAGTTGCCCATCCCTGCTCTACATCATGGTTTATCATGCTACAGAATGGTTGACGTAAGACACTGTAATCAGTATATGGGGGATTGGAAATTATGTAGACCATTACATTGATGGTAAGCTCCAATCTATCTGTAGTATTAAGCTGATCTACTCCCTAAAAAAAAATGATATAAAATTACGAAAAAGACACTGTAATCAGTTATGAGTGACCCGAATTGAGGAACACTGATTCGCATGATCACCTTGAAATATTGGTGACTGGGCAGGAATGAAAGTTAATTAATTATGAATTCTCCACCACCATTGTACAATAACTCGCCAACTAAATGTATGCTATTTCAAAATATGTTTTATTTTATTTAACTAGGCAAGTCAATTAAGAATAAATTCTTATTTACAATGACGGCCTAACCCGGCCAAACCCTAACGACGCTGGGCCAATTGTGTGCCGCCCTATGGGACTCCCAATCACGGCCGGGTTGTGATACAGCCTGGAATCGAACCAGGGTCTGTAGTGACACTGAGGCGCAGTGTTTTAGACTGCTACGCCACTCGGGAGCCACAAGAATATTTCAACCAACTCTTATTGTTTCTTTTAGATTAATTTACGGATTTTCATTGTGGTTTCAAATTTTCAATACCGTGAATAAGATTGATGGAGTCGATATGATTTAACATCGGAAGATGATTCTCTTTTTCACTCTTATCAAAGATTGATGTCCTTCCTTTATGATAGCCTACCAGAACACACATACTATTCAATCAGTTCCACAGAATATTTTCCTAGTTCATTCTCTGATGTTTGAGGCATGAAACAAAACATCGGGAATAAATGTAATAACTTTCAACATGAATTAGTTCCCTTACCTCCCTCAGGTGACTGAAACCAGGACAGGGCCCCTTGGATGCAGTAACTATGACAACCTTGACTCTGTCAGCTCAGTACTGGTCCACAGTCCAGAAAACAAGATCCAATTACAAGGTATGTCTGAAACTAGAACTAAAGGCAAAACATCAACAGGTGTATCACTCTGAATGAACTTCGAAGAGCCAGGTGTGCCTTTCATGGTTAACACTAATATATGTATTCCCAGAAATGTAGAGGGAATAGTTTACAGTAACTCACTACAGCTGGCTCAACATGGAATGCATTCTTCAGGAGGTCCAGTGCAGCAAAGGCAGGGCACAGTAGTTCCTATCTGGAATCTAATTGGTTCTCGAGGCTAACCTGCGAGAATCTTTATCAAACCCCGGGATGACTTAGTTGTATTTGGTTTCTGAAGTGGGATCTTCAAAAGCAATTTAGCGGCAGTGTCTGTTTGTTTTGCCTTCTTATACACCCCAAAATACTCACCCACGCCTCTCTGGCCTCCCCAGGACTCCAGGTTATTCTGCCAGCCTACCTGCGGAGCCGCTTCGTCCAGGCAGCCCTCAGCTACATCGGCTGCAACTCGGAGGGCCAGTTTGTGTGCAGGGCCAGTGACTGCTGGTGCCAGTGCAGCCCGGACTTCCCACAGTGCAACTGTCCACAGACGGACCTCCAGGCCCTGGAGAACAACCTGCTCCGCCTCAGAGAGGCCTGGACACTGGCCAACGAGGAGTTTGAGGAATCAGGTGTTTACTGGAGATAGTTGAACATGCAACAATTCAATGACCTTGGTGATGAGCGACAATTGAGCAGCCTGGGTGGCAGGATATTTCTGCTTTAGCCAGCTTGTTTTTAACTTGCAATAATGTAGTGTAGAATGCAGAGAGTAAGGTCTTCAGGCATTCAATAAGCTTCCATATGTGAGAATGATAAAAAGCATTGTTCGGAGATATAGTGGAGAAGGGAGTATACTAGATTAAAAACCTTACTGAAGTCGCATAATAAAAGTGTCTCGTGGGATTTCTGACTTCTTGAAAACACTTTTGAAATAGAGGAAACATAGTTAGTTGCAGAATGGAACCCATTCAACCCGAGTGGTGCAGCGGTCTAAGGCACTGCATCTCAGTGCTAAAGGCGTCACTACAGACCCTGGTTAGATTCCGGGCTGTATCACAGCGGTCTAAGGCACTGCATCTCAGTGCTAAAGGCGTCACTACAGACCCTGGTTAGATTCCGGGCTGTATCACAGCGGTCTAAGGTACTGTATCTCAGTGCTAGAGGCATCACTACAGACCCTGGTTTGATCCCGGGCTGTATCACAGCGGTCTAAGGCACTGCATCTCAGTGCTAAAGGCGTCACTACAGACCCTGGTTTGATCCCGGGCTGTATCACAGCGGTCTAAGGCACTGCATCTCAGTGCTAGAGGCGTCACTACAGACCCTGGTTAGATTCCGGGCTGTATCACAGCGGTCTAAGGCACAGCATCTCAGTGCTAGAGGCGTCACTACAGACCCTGGTTAGATTCTGGGCTGTATCACAGCGGTCTAAGGCACTGCATCTCAGTGCTAAAGGCGTCACTACAGACCCTGGTTTGATCCCGGGCTGTATCACAGCGGTCTAAGGCACTGCATCTCAGTGCTAGAGGCGTCACTACAGACCCTGGTTTGATCCCGGGCTGTATCACAGCGGTCTAAGGCACTGCATCTCAGTGCTAGAGGTGTCACTACAGACCCTGGTTTGATCCCGGGCTGTATCACAGCGGTCTAAGGCACTGCATCTCAGTGCTAGAGGCGTCACTACAGACCCTGGTTAGATTCCGGGCTGTATCACAGCGGTCTAAGGCACTGCATCTCAGTGCTAGAGGCGTCACTACAGACCCTGGTTAGATTCCAGGCTGTATCACAGCGGTCTAAGGCACAGCATCTCAGTGCTAGAGGCGTCACTACAGACCCTGGTTAGATTCCGGGCTGTATCACAGCGGTCTAAGGCACTGCATCTCAGTGCTAAAGGCGTCACTACAGACCCTGGTTAGATTCCGGGCTGTATCACAGCGGTCTAAGGTACTGCATCTCAGTGCTAGAGGCATCACTACAGACCCTGGTTTGATCCCGGGCTGTATCACAGCGGTCTAAGGCACTGCATCTCAGTGCTAGAGGCGTCACTACAGACCCTGGTTTGATCCCGGGCTGTATCACAGCGGTCTAAGGCACTGCATCTCAGTGCTAGATGCGTCACTACAGACCCTGGTTTGATCCCGGGCTGTATCACAGCGGTCTAAGGCACTGCATCTCAGTGCTAGAGGTGTCACTACAGACCCTGGTTTGATCCCGGGCTGTATCACAGCGGTCTAAGGCACTGCATCTCAGTGCTAGAGGTGTCACTACAGACCCTGGTTTGATCCCGGGCTGTATCACAACTGGCTGTGATCAAGAGTCCTATAGGGCGGCGCACAATTGGCCCAGTGTCGTCCGTGTTAGGGGTGGGTTTGGCCGGGGTAGGCCATCATTGTAAGTAAGAATTTGTTCTTAACTGACTTGCCTAGTTAAATAAAAAAACAACCCCTCTGAATCAGAGAGATGCTGCCTTAATCAGCGCCCGGGTTTAACTGCCGTGCTCAAGGGCAGGTTTTATCCACTTGGGGATTCAAACCAGCGACCTTTCGGTTACTGGCCCAACGCTCTTGATGTAATAGGTTACCATGGCAATATACATGGCCTTGCTTCGACAGCTGGAAGTGTATATTTGCACCCACTTCAACCACCATCTCATACCATCTGATAAATGACCAATTAGTGACTAAACCATTCAATGGTGCACACTACAGACAGGTGGTTAATAAAATATGATACCTCTTGAAATAACAGTTCTGCACTCTAGTAAGCTGAGAAGAAAGAAATAATCTGAACCAGTATCTCTGAACACGTTGTTGTGCTGTTGTTTATTTATATTTGGGTTTGTTTACTTTTCTGGGACAGACAAAAACAGTGAGAACAGACACACTGTCACACATAATTATTCCCCAACGGCTCACGTGGCTCTCCGCCAGAACGAAACTTTACTTATTCATGTTTATTTATTTTTTTACTCTTTATTTATTTTTTAGAGGAGTTCCAAAGCTTCGTCGGAAGGCTGCCAACCCATTACGCAGTGAACAAATCTGTCGTGGAGCACTTGTGGAGGACGGATGGGGGTCTGCTCCAGCGCTACAGGCAGCTGGAGACCACGCGAGGCCTGCTTCTCGACAAAGCGCGTCACACCGCTAACAAGCTCTTCAGCCTCATTAAGAGATGTCGCCATCAGCCCAGAATTGTGCTGCACAGGGAGAGGTATAGAGTATTTTTCATTAACCCGAGGTTTCCCCCAAACTTCCTTTGTCTTGTAATTATGCAAATTATTTATGCACCGTGCGGGAAAGACACAAAATAAGAGTCGTTTTAGAAGACAAGAAGGGCTGACAGACGAAATTGAGTCTCACCTCGGATAACCAGAGTTGAGGATAGCTGGACAACTGGCAGTCGCTTAATGCAATGCAATTAGTACTGTTTTAACTTTTGTTATCCAAAGTATCTAAGACCACTGGGCTCAATAAAAGAGGAAGTACCTACTCACTAGGCCACAATAAGTCTTCAGATAGTGTCACACATCCACACTCAGAAAAGAGTATCAATAACAAACCTTTTGGCATTCAAACGGTAGGTCCTCTTTATCTTATGCCTCTGCTGAAGTTTTCATTAACAGTCAAAACTACAGTCTGAACAACATTCCAATTATAATTTGGTTAGCCCGGTCCCAGATCATGTTTGTACTATCTCTTGTACTGTATCTGTACAAATACTATTTATCTGTATCTGTACAAATACTATTTATCTGTATCTGTACAAATACAGTGCTGCCAAGCACACTGTGACTACTGTGGCGCTTGGCAGAGTTCTTAACGGGTCCAACAGAACCCCTGAGACCTGACACGAGTAGTCCTCTAGCTCCCGGTTCAGCCCTATGTAATGCTACCTGGTCTAGCTGTTATTAGTTACTCCGGTCTTCCAGAGAGGCTTTCCTTTGAGCATAACTTCACGGTGCTGGATTCCTCTCTCCTGACCTCTCTGTTTTGATGGCCATTCTTTGGAAGAAATTAACTACATTACAAAATCCTTCAGTACTACTGCCAAACGCTCTTCTTCCACAATCCTCAATCCAATTACACTGCTTTATCACACCCTTCTGGTCATAAAGGGGGATTTGATGGAGGTTCCCAATTATTTAACTGGTCCATTTTTTCCGCATGTGATCGTATGAAATGTTTTATGCATAGTTTATTGCTCTGTAATTGTACTGGGTGGTTAGTATTCAATATTCATACATTGAACAAAAGGTCTGTGTGTGTGTGTGGTTGGCTCTCTGTCAGCACCCACCTGCCTACTCAGGAGGAATTCACGACTAGAGGAAGATTTTCATTTTGGTCTGATTTAGCTTGCATTCCAGCAGCTGAGCCTACATGAGCAGAGATGGGGCTTCTGCTCTGCCTATCCTACTTAATTGACAGATATTGTTGCTGTGAATGTGCAGTATGAATCCTATTGTGTCTGATGAGATGTTTTTAACATATTTCAAAGACAGAAAACAAAAAGAAAATGTTAATTGACTAACAAAAGTACGTTCACCTACAGTATGTTCTGTCCTCCGTCCTCAGACCCCTCCGCTACTGGCTGAGCTACATCCTGTCCCTCCTGTACTGCAGTGAGAACGACCACATCGGCGTGTACTCTGAGCAGACCAGGAGCTGTTCCTGCCCCTACCACCACTCTTCGTGCCAGGGCCCCGTCCCCTGCGCTGTGGGAGAAGGCCCTCGCTGTGCATCTTGTTCCTCCGAGAACCGCACCCGCTGCTCCAGCTGCAACCCGGGCTTCTTTCTAGGCCAGGGGCTCTGCCGACCCGCCGTACCTGACCCCACGGATCCCTACCTGGGTTTGGAGAGCAACCGCGACCTTCAGGACTTGGAGCTGCGCTACCTACTCCAGCGCCGCGACTCGCGCATTGCCCTGCACGCCATCTTCGTCAGCAGCGATGTGCGCCTCAACGCCTGGTTCGACCCGTCGTGGCGGAAGAGGATGCTGCTGACGCTGAAGAGCAACCGCTACAAGTCCAACCGCGTGCACATGCTCCTGGGGGTGACGCTCCAGGTGTGCCTGACCAAGAACAGCACGCTGGAGCCTGCGCTGTCCGTGTTCGTCAACCCGTTCGGGGGCAGCCACTCAGAGAGCTGGACCATGCCGATCGGCCAGCACGGCTACCCCGACTGGAAGAGGACCAAGCTGGATATCCCCCTGGACTGCTACAACTGGACCTTGACACTGGGCAACCGGTGGAAGAGCTTTTTTGAGACCGTCCATTTCTACCTGAGGAGCCGCATTAGGGATTCGGGGCCAGGCTCGGAGGTTGGGGGACACAGAAACGCTAGTAGAGCGTACTTTGAACCACCAGAGGGCGCCGTGGAACCTGTGGAGGCGTATTCATCCCAGAACATGGGCTACATGAAGATCAACAGCATGCAGCTGTTTGGATACAGCATGCACTTTGACCCGGATGCAATCCAGGACCTAATCCTGCAGCTGGACTACCCGTACACCCAGGGATCCCAGGACTCAGCCCTGCTGCAGCTGGTAGAGGTCCGCTATAGGGTCAACCGCCTCTCCCCTCCAGGGGCTCAGCCTATGGACCTGTTCTCATGTCTGCTCCGTCAAAGACTGAAACTGTCCAGTTCAGAAGTGACCAGAATACTGGCTTCTCTACAGGCTTTCAGTGCCAGACAACCAAACTCTGTGGAGTACGAGGCAACCAAGCTATGTAGTTAATAATGGGCAGGTGGGCGGGGCCAATGTGATGTTTTTTGTATTAACCCAATCAGATACAATGTCAGCCCCATAGCCTATATCTTTTGTCCGCGGGTCTGTTTGTGTTGGTGTTTGCCATTCATGGCTTTAATTGTATATAAGTGTCATTAAATTTGATGTTTTTATCAATACCGGTCAAAAGTTTGGACAAACCTACTCATTCAAGGGTTTTTCTTTATTTTTTTTACTATTTTCTGCATTGTAGAATAATAGTGAAGACACCAAAACTATGAAATAGCACATATGGAATCATGTAGTAAGCAAAAAAGTATTAAACAAATCAAAATATATTATATATTTGAGATTCTTCAAATAGCCACCCTTTGCCTTGATGACAGCTTTGCACACTCTTGGCATTCTCTCAACCAGCTTCACCTGGAATGCTTTTCCAACTGTCTTGAAGGAGTTCCCACATATGCTGAGCACTTGTTGGCAGCTTTTCCTTCACTCTGCGGTCCAACTCATCCCAAACCATCTCAATTTGGTTGAGGTCGGGGGATTGTGGAGGCCAGGTCATCTGATGCAGCACTCCATCACCCTCCTTCTTGGTAAAAAATCCCTTACACAGCCTGGAGGTGTGTTGGGTCATTGTCCTGTTGAAAAACAAATGATAGCCCCACTAAGTCAAACCTAATGGGATGGTGTATCGCTGCATAAAGACACGGCGGTTGGAACCAAAAATCTCCAATTTGGACTCCAGACCAAAGGACAAATTTCCACCGGTCTAATATCCATTGCTCGTGTTTCTTGGCTAAAGTATGTCTCTTCTTCTTATTGGTGTCCTTTAGTAGTGGTTTCTTTGCAGCAATTTGACCATGAAGGCCTGATTCACACAGTCTGCTCTGAACAGTTGATGTTGAGATGTGTCTGTTACTAATTTGGATTTGTTTAACACTTTTTTGGTTACTACATGATTCCATATGCATTTTTTCATAGTTTTGATGTCTTCACTATTATTCTACAATGTAGAATAAAGGAAAACCCTTGAATGAGTAGGTGTTCTAAAACTTTTGACCGGTAGTGTATATTGGAAAGATTTGGAAAAATGCATCCCTTTTCCCCTTTTACAGAAAATACTGCAATTTATTATTGGATAGAGAGGATTTGATCTGCTTTATACAAGTATCAAATCAGCATCTATTCCAAATGTATATGACCACTGTGTTATTTCAGCGGATTATTGGATTGATACAAACACACACACCTACTGAAACCTATGTAAGTCATTTGCTAATGTAAGGAGAACGAGGTGCTGCAAATGTGCTGTGTTAGTACTGCCCATCTGGAGCTGCAGAGCACAGTGTCTCATAGTGTCTCCATTCTGTAACAGCCTTGGCACTGATTACCAAGGGTATAGTGAGGACAGTAGCCTCCACCCCTCTGTCTCTGGCTGCCATTCACACTCACTGTGATGGATGAGAGAGGGAGGTAGAGAGACATGCACAGCATCAAACACAGGCTAGGTATCAATGGCCTTTATCAGAGATAATTAGCTCACAGAGCAAATAGGGAGTTGATTGAAGGCTCAATGACCACGGGTGAAATTAGACCCGAACTCCCAAAAGGACTGTTGTCTCTAGACTACAGTGTGAGCTGTTTGAGTATGACTTACATCTTAGATAGCACTTGCAGAAGTGGCTTGTCGTCGCTTAATCTAGATTCGTAAGACGTTCCCCCCTGGGGTTAAGGAGTGATGGGTGGTTATCCATCCTGTCTCTTCCCTCTGTTTTAATGCTAACCTTAAGAGAAAGAGAAAGTGGGTAGAAACAAGCAATTAACTTGAAAACACTACCAAATGAAGCACTCCTTGTTCTCAAATTTGGTTATGGGCTAAATTATGTTCCTGTTTATTAATTAAATGCAGTCATTTAGATTGGAAGTAAATTGGATTTCCAAATTCGATAGACTGAATCCTTTTCAGTGAGGTAAGGTTTAGATTTCAAATATTTAATTTTTTTAAAGGTCCTAGAATCATTTGCATATCTAAATGGAATGTAAAGTAATTAAAATCATGGCTGAGTAAACAAACAGCGATGTCACTCATGTGCAGCATTCATCGACATCTGAAGTAAACTCCTTAGTGTGACAAGGCCCAAATGTGCTCAAACAAACCCTTTAAAATGTCCTTGATTGTGGGGTTGCAAAGTCCCTGATTACTAATCTTTACACTGTTTTGTGTTTCAATAAGTTACTTACCAAGGTTGTTGACCACTGAGAATTTTTTGTAATCATGGTCATTTATTGTGTGATTGCACAACATGTAGGCCTATATCTGCTAATGTATAGGTTTTAAACACACACACACACACACACACACACACACACACACACACACACACACACACACACACTGAGCGATTAGCTGAGGCTTTGGGCAGGGCAGTGGGCCTCAGAGGAAACATGAGTAAGACTAATAATATAATGTGTCTGTTTTACAAGTGGACTTGCGAGGGGAGGGCGGGCTGCGGTGAAGGACAAGAGTTTATGGAGACGAGTCTCTCAGGAGAGGCATTTAAAATAATGGCTGACAATCCACAGGAAGAACACACTGAGCTGGAAGTCCATCAAGACAGTCTAAAGGGAAATCTGTGAGGGTTTGGTATTCATCATACAACAGCAGTTCCTCTTTATGAAACAGCCCAGCTGTTGGGGCCGAGCCAAGCTCTACTGTTGTTGAGGCCGAACCAAGCTCTACTGCTGTTGAAGCCGAACCAAGCTCTACTGCTGTTGGAGCCGAGCCAAGCTCTACTGCTGTTGAGGCCGAACCAAGCTCTACTGCTGTTGAAGCCGAGCCAAGCTCTACTGCTGTTGGAGCCGAACCAAGCTCTACTGCTGTTGGAGCCGAACCAAGCTCTACTGTTGTTGAGGCCGAACCAAGCTCTACTGCTGTTGGAGCCGAACCAAGCTCTACTGTTGTTGAGGCCGAACCAAGCTCTACTGCTGTTGGAGCCGAACCAAGCTCTACTGCTGTTGGAGCCGAACCAAGCTCTACTGTTGTTGAGGCCGAACCAAGCTCTACTGCTGTTGAAGCCGAACCAAGCTCTACTGCTGTTGGAGCCGAACCAAGCTCTACTGCTGTTGGAGCCGAACCAAGCTCTACTGCTGTTGGGGCCGAGCCAAGCTCTACTGCTGTTGAAGCCGAACCAAGCTCTACTGCTGTTGAAGCCGAACCAAGCTCTACTGCTGTTGAGGCCGAACCAAGCTCTACTGCTGTTGAGGCCGAGCCAAGCTCTACTGCTGTTGGGGCCGAGCCAAGCTCTACTGCTGTTGGGGCCGAGCCAAGCTCTACTGCTGTTGGGGCCGAGCCAAGCTCTACTGCTGTTGGGGCCGAGCCAAGCTCTACTGCTGTTGGGGCCGAGCCAAGCTCTACTGCTGTTGGGGCCGAGCCAAGCTCTACTGCTGTTGGGGCCGAGCCAAGCTCTACTGCTGTTGGGGCCGAGCCAAGCTCTACTGCTGTTGGAGCCGAGCCAAGCTCTACTGCTGTTGGGGCCGAGCCAAGCTCTACTGCTGTTGGGGCCGAGCCAAGCTCTACTGCTGTTGGGGCCGAGCCAAGCTCTACTGCTGTTGGAGCCGAGCCAGGCTCTACTGCTGTTGGAGCCGAACGTTTCTGGAAAAAGGGGTCCGAGTAAAAATAAATGATCAGAGCCAGTAGGATATGTTTCACAATAGTGTGAAAATGGGAAATGTGAGCAAAATGGATTCACTTACAGGAATAGAGCAGTAACAACCTGTTTTGCCCCCAGGAAGAGTAGCTGCTGCCTTGGCAACAGCTAATGGGCAGTAGCGGTGTGTGAGTAATATCACTGAGGAAGCCAAGCCAGTAAAAAAGCCATATTACAGCCTATGTTGTAATAATTGCGTTGTTTGCTCTATAACCCATTTGTTCATAAGCCACCGTGATACACAATAAGGCCCTGACAACAACAAAAAAACAGTGGCAGAATAAATTCAACTAAATTCAACTATTTGTTTCATCACAAAACCAGAGAGCAACATTTGCCCAGTGATGTCCACAAAGCAAAAATTGCATTAACAAACAGTTACACGACCTGCAGCATGGTCAAGCAAGTTAATGTTTTCGACAGTTTACTACACAACTACTGATTTAGGACCCCTTAGTTACCGCAAATCAGCACAAAAACAACAGGAGCCCTGCCTCCGCTATTCCAGCACCATTTACACTTAAACATCATCAAATCAACAAGGCTATATATGATTATTTTAATACAGTGAAAACAAATGTAAAGATACCAAAAACAATTTAGTCCAATCAATGTTCCTAAATATAATGTGGTTGTAGCCTGACTTCCTCGCATGGGCAACAATGAACCAGCTAAGTTAGCTAGCTAGTTAACGTGAGCCTACCAGGCTACATCTAGGCTACATATGGAACTTCAATCGTCTCAGGCCAATGGCACAACATATGAATTTATGTTTACATCCGAATCTCTGTTATAATCATTAGCCTGTACAGAGAATTAAGTCAAAACCACATGTCCAAATCCCCATCTCTGTCCATGGCTTAGGAACGGGCCGATTTAGCAAGCTAGCTACTGCCGCACACCAACACAAGCAGACCATAACAACCCACAGTTGAGCTCAGCGCAACGATGATTTGCAAATTATGTATATTTTTTTTTATCAAGGGAAGCAAATGCTTGCTGGCATCAATCAATCCAATGCTACGGCGGCAACATGTCATACTCTTTTGTTACAGACAGCATCAGATACATGGGCTACACATACAGAGACAGAGGGGCGCTGTTTCCCTCACTCGGATGATTTCTCCCGTGAGATTCAGCCACTTGCGAAAAGACGGGAAATTATGAAAACACAGAGAGACGAGAGACATTATTTTATCATTAAAAAATGGTAGTGGTCAAATATCCATGATTACACACCACTGCTAATGGGGATCCTAATAAATATGAAATACTAAACCTAGAGTGATCGATAACTGTATTTGTTAAGGGAATATTTTTTTTTCTCCCTCATCATGCATATACGAAGTGATACAAGTCATAATCTGTTATATTAATTTTGTCAATAGATTCCTTCTACTTTCTCGCAATAATTTTAGAGCACTCTTTAAAACGATTTTTCAGAATACTAAAGCTATTCTTGAGACCTACAAAAGCAGCAAGCTGTTTTCTGTGTAGCCCCATTGTAACGGCTTTCTTCCTGGGATGAAGGAGAGGACCAAAACGCAGCGCGGCTAGTGTTCAACATGATTTAATAAAGATAATAACGTGAACACTACAAACAACAAAACAAGAAATGTGAAAATCGAAAACAGTCCTATCTGGTGCAGAACACAAAGACAGGAAACAATCACCCACAAACCAACAGTGCAAACAGGCTACCTTAATATGGTTCAAACCATAATATAGGCCAAACAACAAACCCAACATAGAAACACAAAACATAGAATGCCCACCCAGCTCACGTCCTGACCAACTAAACAAAGACTAAACAAAGGAAATAAGGTCAGGAACGTGACACCCATCCTCGGCTAAAAGCTGTGTGAAGTCTAATGAGAGCTTTTACAATTATACTCAATAAAAATATAAATGCAACATGCAACAATTTCAACGATTTTACTGAGTTACAGTTCATATAAGGAAATAAATTCATTAGGCCCTAATCAATGGATTTCACATGACTGGGCTGGGGTGCAGCCATGGGTGGGCCTGGGAGGACATAGGCCCACCCACTGGGGAGCCAGGCCCAGCCAATCAGAATGAGTTTTTCCCCACAAAAGAGCTTTATTACAGACAGAAATACTTCTCCGTTTCATCAGCTGTCTGGGTGGCTGGTCTCAGACGATCCCGCAGGTGAAGAAGCCGGATGTGGAGGTCCTGGGCTGGCATAGTTACACGTGGTCTGCGATTGGACGCCAAATGATCTAAAACGATGTTGGAGGCGGTATATGGAAGAGAAATAAACATTACATTATCAGGTAACAGCTGCTGGACATTCCTGCAGTCAGCATGCTTATTGCACGCTCCCTCAAAACTTCAGACATCTGTGGTATTGTGTTGTGTGACAAACTGCACATTTTAGAGTAGATTTGTATTGTCCCCAGCACAAGGTGCACCTGTGTAATGATCATGCTGTTTATTCAGCTTCATGATATGCCACACCTGTCAGATGGATGGATTATCTTGCTGAACGAGAAAAGCGCACTAACAAGGATGCAAACAAATTTTATACAAAATTAGAGACTAAATATTTTTGGGGTGTGTATGGAAGTTTTCTGGGATCTTTTATTTCAGCTCATGAAACATGGGACCAACACTTTACAAGTTGCGTTTATATTTTGTTCAGTGTAGCATAAAATATGTTAATTTAGCAAATCAATGCAAGGCCAGGTTTTTAACCTGCATAACAAAAGAAGACTAAAACGGGAAATTATGAAACCTGGTTCAGTAGCACCAGGTTCCGTAGCACCAGGTCCGTAGCACCAGGTCCGTAACACCAGGTTCCGTATAACCATGGTCCGTAGCACCAGGGTCCGTAGCACCAGGTTCCGTATCACCATGGTCCGTAGCACCAGGGTCCGTAGCACCAGGTCCGTAGCACCAGGTTCCGTAGCACCAGGTTCCGTAGCACCAGGTCCGTAGCACCAGGGTCTGTATCACCAGGTTCCGTAGCACCAGGTTTCGTAGCATCAGGTTCCGTAGCACCAGGTTTCGTAGCATCAGGT
This sequence comes from Salvelinus namaycush, assembly GCF_016432855.1. Lineage (NCBI taxonomy): Eukaryota > Metazoa > Chordata > Actinopteri > Salmoniformes > Salmonidae > Salvelinus > Salvelinus namaycush. The sequence goes on from NC_052331.1 coordinate 34,360,486, forward strand.
TTCGTAGCACCAGGTTCCGTAGCACCAGGTCCGTAGCACCAGGTCCGTAGCACCAGGGTCCGTAGCACCAGGGTCCGTAGCACCAGGTTTCGTAGCACCAGGTTTCATAGCATCTGGTTTCGTAGCATCAGGTTTCGTAGCACCAGGTCCGTAGCACCAGGGTCCGTAGCACCAGGTTCCGTAGCACCAGGTTCCGTATCACCAGGTTCCATAGCACCAGGTTCCGTAGCACCAGGGTCTGTATCACCAGGTTCCGTAGCACCAGGTTCCGTAGCATCAGGTTCCGTAGCACCAGGTTTCGTAGCATCAGGTTCCGTAGCACCAGGTTTCGTAGCATCAGGTTTCGTAGCATCAGGTTTCGTAGCATCAGGTTTCGTAGCACTGGGGTCCGTAGCACCAGGGTCCGTATCACCAGGTTCCGTAGCACCAGGTTCCATAGCACCAGGTTCCATAGCACCAGGGTCCGTAGCACCAGGTTCCGTAGCACCAGGTTCCGTAGCACCAGGTTTCGTAGCATCAGGTTTCGTAGCATCAGGTTTCGTAGCACCAGGTTCCGTAGCACCAGGTTCCGTAGAACCAGGCAAGCTGAATCAAGTACAACAAAAGCATTGGTAAGAAAAACTATACTATTTGAACCCAGGTCTGGTTGCAGAAGATTAAAAACTTGCCTTAAAACAGGCTCAAACCACTAGCAACATGGCTGGTGTTCGTCTGATGAATTACTCTGTACTGACATGATGAAGCCTCTCATCTTTCCTCCCAAAGAAACCAGCTCGGCCGCTGATAGAAATACTTAGATCAATAAGATCAGAGGAGCGCTCATCGACTGGATCCCCTCATTGGCTTTGAAATATTTTCCTGGAGTATGATATTTTCACCATCTATACTTTCTCACAAAGCTTAACAATGGATGCAATAAAGGTTTCCTATCGCGAGTGGCTTTGATGCCCCACGCTACGCCAGGAACACTAACAAAGGCCAGTTCAGCTATTTATCTCCGTCTCTCACTGTTAGCTACCGAGCTAATGACTTACAGCGGATGGAGATATGGCATCTGAGATGAAAGACAGAGATGCCGAGGATTTAAAGATCCACAGATCACTGATAATGCACAGCACAAACAAAAAACACCCTCCGGTGGGGGTTCTCCTCTGTTGTTCTGCCTAGTCTCCATTAAACAGCTAGTATTAGCAAAAAGCTGAGCGTGTGAATAATAATGAGTCTCTAGCTTCCTACATAGTGTAGTACAAAGCATGTTGGAGGCGTAAACCCATATACAGACACCAGGGAGCCTTCACAATGCCTGTGGAGCCTCTGCTGCTTCTTCTCCTTCCTCTAAGCAGTTCCGATTATTAGTATAATATGGTATTAGAATGCTAAGCTAATCAGGTGCCGGTGAGTATTCAGCCAAACCAGGGTGTGGACTTGAGGGAAACCTGAGAGTCCTTGAAGAGTACTCGTTCTATGATGAGCCAGGCTACTGATAAACATCAGTGGTAGACTGGCATTTAAAGCCAGAGGCATTCGAAATGTCTATAATAATCGATTTTGTTCTGCTCCCCTCACACTGAATACAGTAGTCTTACAGTAAAGTACACAATGCGGTATAGATCAGGCAGTTTTTAGATTTGAAGGAGTTGCCCTAACCTTACACCTCTCACCCAGCTAACAGAATGTCATCCCCGTATCGCGTTATGTACCAAAACATCACCTCAAAATACTACCTGTTAGTAAGTGTGTTACATTCTCAATCAAGGTATTTGAAAAACAAAAACTGCTCATCGCAACACAACATTCCTTTAAAATCATCGGCCTGTGATGCTATGGGATCAGTTTACAGTTATTATTACAGTCATGTACAGCATCTACAGTAAGTAACCGTCCCCCTCTGTGAGTTGAACCGATAACGTCATAGATTTTTGTGTTATTAATATTTCATATACTAAACAAACTGAAGTGTCCAGTGATGCTTCAGGAGAGGCAGCTGCCTCTGGGAACCTTTTTACAACATTTTGCAACGTTTCCCCTCCACATAAATCAAACAGCCACTGACGTCCAGAGACCTTTTGGCGATTAAGAGCACACAAATTCTTGTGAAAAGCTGTTGGGATCAGCGGTATCGGGTCTTTGGAGAGAGGATTTGCCATAGCTGGAGGACTTGTAATCTCACAGCCCCATAAATACTGCAGCCAATTATTGTGTGGAAACAGGCACATCCCAGGACGACCCAGGGCACTTGAGCTGCAGAGTGGAGTGGGTATAGTAATTATGTCTCAAAATCACAGGTCATTAATCTATTCGGGAATGTTATTTACTACACTATACGATTTGCAAGTACATTGATTATATTGGTAGCCTATTTGAGTGGTGATACTTGCTTTTGCAGTTGCTGTGTTTAGTGTAAAGATTGTAGAGGTACCGTGGATGGGAAGGAGTCATACTACTGATGACTAACTTCACCTGGGTTTGAACTGAACAACCCAAACACCCACGGTGAGTTGTTTTCTGTCCACCTCGGTAAACTGTCTCTTCCATTAAGCTGTAATTCACTGAAGAAGTGTGTCATCTAGAGAAATACCATGTAGAGCTACTTTAGAAGTGGTGTCTAGATAGATGTTGTGTTTTCTGGACCACGAGGCCACTGACCTTTAGATCAACCCCCACTATGCAAAGGAGGCCTACCACAGCACACACAGCACAGTGTGGTGACATCACCAGGTGACATCACCAGGGTTAATATATAAAGCAGCGATCCGGAAACTGTACTTCTCATGCTTTTAGCATATTGTGGCCCAACTCCCGACTCCAACATGCTACCTGACCTGATTCCATTCAAACCTGAAGTCCAATTCATATTAATGGCAAGAGGGGTCGAGGGAATTTCATCATGACCGACCTTTCTTCAAACCATATCCCTCTGAGCGCAAGCCTAGGCTTTAGCTGGGGGAGCAGGTCTCAGGCAAGGTTAGTCATCTAGGAACCGTGGTTCACCAAACCATCTCATTGCATTATTATCATTATCTCAAACTTGCCACAATAGACGTCGACATTTGGGACGATTTCTGGTGAAATTGTTCAATAAGCCTCAGATACCTGTAAACGTTAGACGTTTTAAAAGGGTTTCTCATTCAATTTGGGCTCCTATTGTGAGCCAGTTTAGTCCCCCAAAACACAACCCAGATGCCCTTGCCCAACCTAATGACATCATGAATCAACTGTACCGCGCTTTAACTCTTCATCCATACACACATTCCTGGGCCTTGATAACAACGCTAAGTTTCTCCATAAATAATCCCCCCCGCCCCCCACCCCCCCCATCCCATTTTAATTCCGTCCCTGCCGGTGTGCTGTGCCTTTCCTCAACGCATCCATAACTCAATTGCAGCACTATAGGACTTGATAAAAAGGTGGAAATTGAGGAGCATCCTTTGAAAGCGAAACGTCTCTTCATTCCTTTGAGGTTGATGTGTCTGCAGTGCTCTGAGCATGCCCAGTTTGCAGATGATGATGAAAAGAGGGTTTCAAATCTAGCTGAAGATTAAAGAGATGTATTTGCTTTTCTCCAGGCTCATTATTCTCAATTCAGGTGTCTTTCCGCAGAGTCCTCCTCTCCTCTCCTCTGCCCTCTTTCCTCCCTTTTTAACTGTCAGATCCCTCGCTCAGGTTGAATGAATGAAGTCTCCACTTGAAGGGTCCGCTAATAGGATCAGAGTGATGGTCAAAAGACTTTGATAGACAAATTGAGACAAATGTACAGACATTTAATTCAAAGCACGCATTAAAAAGTTATTGGGATGGCAGACGTAATGCTTGGATGAGAACAGGTACAAAACTATATTTTGGAGAAAACAAAACGTACATTATGAATGCATAGAAAGTTGTTGGTTTTATCCTCGGCTCCTTGATTACCTTGGAATAATTCTCATCAGCAAGAGAGGCTGGAATGAATTAAAATCTGCAAAATGTATTCTCACTGTAATTAAGCACTAGGCTGAAAACAGAGCTCCACCTGCTCACAAATGTTTGTAATTTACTTTCACCAAAACATGGTTTCAGATGTTTACTCATCTATTTCTCACCCAGATGTTAGAACCAGCTGTCTGCATGGATCGGAGGCCAGCACTTTCACGCGAGATATGGATCTTTCCGAGATTAGCTGCTCACAGATGGGAATGGCTAAAATAGTTTGTTGTATTGCAAATTGTAGAAGTTTTTAGATGGATAACATAATTCTGACAAGACGGGGTGAAAACAAAACATCTGTACACCCTACGTGATTTTGGTAACACAAAAATAAGACATTAGAGAAATCTAGCTGCATAATTATCAACCTAGCTGTGTTGCATCGATAGGCATCCAGATGCTCTAAAAGGGTTGATAACCGCAGCTCTCATCTATTAGTGCTGGCTATCCCCAAAGATGATCTATTATATTGACAAGATAGTTGAGTGACCACTCTAACAATGGAAATACATGTCCTCAAAGATGGAAGGCAGGCGGGAGGAGGCGAGATCAGGTGGGATCATTCTAGCCAATGAGAGGGCAGATACGAATGTGAATAACAGTCACAACTCCAATATAAAGTATATTTTTTCAAAGTTGCCGAAATGCCACGTGCGTCCACTTATATCAGTGCATTCATAACAACCTAACCGTTATGAAACTGCTATTCGATTAAAATAAGCCTCACGTAGCAAAATAGCAATTACATTTTGTTGGGACCAAATTCGACACTCTCATTGGCCTCATTCTTTTTTTTTTTTTGGGGGTGGATCAGCTTAATATTGCGGAAAGAATGTTGCTTCCAATGTAATTGTCTGCATCATTTCCAATCCCCCATATTTTTTTGGGTAAATATATATATCCATACACGCATGCATACATATATACATATATACATACACATACCTATATAGACATACATACTTTTTTAAAGAATATACCTTTATTATTATTCCCCGCAACCCTACCACCGCTCCCCCAATTGGAGTAAACTAATAAACACTTCTGCTTTTACCTTCAATTTATACATCTTATACCTATTTTACAGACACAGACTACTTTATAATAGTTCTCTCTTGTTTGTTCTTAGTCCTTCCTCTATTTCTGTTGTCCATCCAATTTTATTTCCACTTGTAACTGTGCTATTTCACAAAAGCTCCGCACCTATACACATTTCACAGATCCCGTATGCCCTACATTGTTTATCTTGTTATTAGTCCCACCCTTCAGTTCTACTCAACCCTTCCCATCTATCTTCCAACATCATCCATTTCGGATTTTTATTTGCCATATATTTTTCAACTGTGCTGTGATGCTTCACAAAAGATTTGAACCTTCCTATTCTCATAGCTTCTACAGATTGTAAATTAAAAATAAACATTTTTGCTAAAATAATTATTATATTATTGATTGATTGACTATGGCTTTTCAAATCCCCCAGTATTGCTATCTGTAGCGTTAGTTCTAGGCAAATGTTGCAATTCTTCAGCCATTCCTGGACCTGTGACCAAAAACGAGCTACATATGGACAATACCAAAATAAATGGTCTAATGACTCTGCCTCCTCACAGCAGAATCTACAGAGCTGGGAAGATTGTATACCCCATATATATAACATTCTATTAGTTGCAAGAATTTTGTACAATAATTTAAATTGAAAAATTCGAAGTTTTGAATCCGGCGTTGTTTTGCGTATCAATTCATAAACCATGTGCCATGGAATGGGTACATCGAACATCTCTTCCCAACTATTTTGCAATTTATATGGCACAGCTGTCAGTTTTTTGGTCCTTAAATGAAATTGGTATATGTTTTTATTTATCACACTTTTCTTTAACCATTTATGTTCTTTAATACAGGGCCGACATACAAGTTCCTTACTTTTTTCCCCTTCTACTTGCCTCTTCCATTTTTGTGGTAATGCTGCAATTAATTGGTTGTAATTTTGGGTAGAGCAGACATTTCCATATGTCTGTGTGAGCTGCATGTGTGACATAACTCCACCAGTCCTATTTATGATATCATTCACAAAAATTATACCTTTTTTAAACATTTCTTCGATAAATACAGTTTTTTTATCAATTACTATATTTGAATTTAACCACAATATTTGTTGTACTATTTGTTCCGTCCTTTCAGGTGGATTAAACTGAAATTGCAACCAACTTTCTAAGGCTTGTTTAAAAAATAAGTATATGTTGGAGATTATTTCCTTTTCAAACAACCGAAAGTGAGCAGGTGTAATCTGAATAAAGGGAAAAAGGCCCTTCTTGAACATAGGATGAGACATTCGTACCAATTTACTAGAGAACCAGTTTGGATTTAAGTATAACTTTTGTATGACTGATGCCTTTAGTGAGAGGTCTAATGCTTTAATATTTAATAATTTCTGCCCTCCGAATTCATATTCGTTATATAAATAGGCCCTTTTAATTTTATCTGGCTTGCCGTTCCAAATAAAATGGAATATTTTTTGTTCATATAATTTAAAAAGCAGGTCACTAGGTGTAGGCAAAACCATAAGCAAATAGGTAAACTGTGATATGACTAAAGAGTTAATCAGGGTGATTTTTCCACAAATAGACAAGTATTTTCCTTTCCATGGTAGCAAGATCTTATCTATTTTTGCTAACTTTCTATAAAAATTTATTGGAGTGAGATCATTTCTTTCTTTTGGGATTTTTATACCGAGTATATCCACATCTCCGTCAGACCATTTAATTGGTAAACTACATGGCAATATAAAATGTGTATTTTTTAGTGATCCAATACGTAATATGGTACATTTATCATAATTTGGTTTTAATCCAGAGAGGATAGCAAAGGTATCTAGATCCTCTATGAGGCCGTGGAGAGACTCTAGTTGTGGTTTTAAAAGAAAACATGAATCATCAGCGTACAATGACACCTTAGTTTTTAAGCCACGGATTTCTAATCCATTAATATTAATGTTTGATCTAATTTTAACAGCTAACATTTCGATGGCAATAATAAATAGATATGCCGATAGTGGACAACCTTGTTTTACTCCTCTAGATAGTTTAAAACTTTCTGAGATGTAGCCATTATTTACTATTTTACACCTAGGGTTACTATACATAATTTTAACCCATTTTATAAGAGATTCCCCAAAATTGAAATATTCTAGGCATTTATATATAAACTCCAGTCGTACTTTATCAAAAGCCTTTTCAAAATCAGCTATGAAAACCAGACCTGGTGTCCCCGATATTTCATAGTGTTCTATTGTTTCCAGTACTTGCCTTATATTATCTCCAATGTATCGTCCATGTAAAAAACCTGTCTGATTAGGATGAATAATATCTGACAAAACTTTTTTTATTCTATGCGCCAAGCATTTTGCTAGGATTTTTGCATCACAACACTGAAGTGTAAGAGGTCTCCAATTTTTTAATTGGACTGGATCTTTATATATACCACTTGGGTCCTGTTTCAGTAATAACGATATCAGACCTTCTTGTTGCGTGTCTGATAATCTACCATTTATATAGGAGTGGTTAAAACAAGCTAATAATGGTCCTTTGAGTATATCAAAAAAAGTTTTGTATACTTCCACTGGTATGCCATCCAGCCCTGGAGTTTTCCCATCCTTAAAGGCCCCAATTGCATCAAGCAGTTCCTCCTCTGTAATTTGGCCTTCACATGAGTCTTTCTGTACAGATGTTAATTTTACATTATTAATAGGAAAAAAATCCATACAATTAGTTTCAGTTAGTGGAGATGGAGGAGCCTGAAACGAAAACATATTCTTAAAGTACTTTACTTCCTCTTTCAAAATATCATTTGGTGAATCATGCGTGACTCCATCATTTGTAACAAGTTTTAATACATTTTTTTTGGTAGCATTTCTATATTGAAGATTGAAAAAGAATTTGGTGCATTTTTCCCCATATTCCATCCAGTTCGCTTTATTTTTATAATGTATTACACTGGATCTTTCTTGAATAAGTTCCTCCATTTCTTTTTGTTTTTCCTCTAACTTATTCTGTGCCTCTATGGTACTGTTTTTATTGCTATCTAACTGTACTGTTAGTCCTTCAATTTCCTTTGTTAATATGGACTCTTTTGATCTAAATTGCTTTTGTTTTATAGATGAGTACTGAATTGCATGGCCTCTAAAGGCACACTTAAAAGTGTCCCATACAATAAGGGGATCTGCTGTACCTATGTTATGTCTGAAAAAGTCAGTTATAAAATCTTCTGTCCTAGTTCTAAACAATTTATCATCTAGTAGACTTTGATTAAATTTCCAATATCCTCGCCCACGTGGAAATTCTGTAAGAGAAATATATATGCCAATTATGTGATGATCCGACCGCATTCTGTCCCCTATCAACACTTTTTTAACTTTTGGTGCCAGAGAGAATGGTATAAGAAAGTAGTCAAGACGACTAGCTTGATTCAGCCTCCGCCATGTATATCTCACTAAATCAGGGTATTTAAGTCTCCATATATCCACTAATTCCAATATATCCATGACATTCATGATTTCCTTAAGTGCCTGAGGGTGATAGTTTGTAGTGTGATTTCCTTTCCGGTCTATAGAGGTATTTAAGACCGTATTAAAATCTCCCACTATAATAATAGAGTCTAGTGTTGCTTGTAGAGTTGATAAATTCTTATATATATTTTCAAAGAAGCTTGGATCATCATTATTCGGACCGTATAGGTTAACAAGCCATATTTGTTTATTGTCCAATAACATATTTAAAATAATCCATCTACCTTGAGGATCTGTTTGGACAATTTGCACATTTGGATCAAAATTATTGTTAATTAAAACCATCACCCCTTTTGAATTTCTTTGCCCATGGGAGAAATATATTTTGCCCCCCCAGTTCTTTTTCCACAAAACTTCATCTAAAACTGTTGAATGGGTTTCCTGTAAACAATAGATATTATAATCCTTCTCTTTTAGCCAGGTAAATACTGATCGTCTTTTCTTATTATCTGCTAAGCCATTACAATTGTAACTGGCTATACTTATTTCACCACTTACCATAATGAGACACACCTTTCATTCTTTTAATCAGAATATATTTTTGTAAACGTACTATTAAAAAGTAACATAATGATTGAGTGTCTATATAGTTGTACCATGATATTTGCATTTCTACTAAGTAAACCTCCAATTGGTCCCTACTATTCCACCCGCTAAAAGGCCTCATCTCGAGATGGCTTGTCATCCCAATGCCCGGTAGACCACCCTCGACCCCCTGTATCCCATAGCCCTGAACCGACTGGGATCCATTCTTTGAAAAGAGCATACAGTGCCATTTACCGAATTGAAGAAGATCAATTACCATATGCATTTCCATTGCCCTCACCTCGATTTGTATTATATATATCTGTGGATCATCCTCTATTGTCCCTAACATCTTTTACTTCTTCCTTCGCAACAGTTGTGGGATACACACATACACCCACACACACTCAGCCCTTACCCCCACACAACCATAAGCTCACTTTCTCAACAATTGCACCATCCCAGAGCCCAACTCAAGATGGGTCATGATTTACAAATGCACTTGCAGTTGCAGCTGCATGAGAAGGCCTGCAAGACCGCACAAAAAATTAGCAAAAATTGAGAGATTTATTTACCATTGTCATATCCTAGATAATGGAGGTCAAATGTACACCTTATTCCTGAAACACCCACAATACGGCCACCCGTCATGACCATGTCCCCACGCATCTCCATGCAGTCCGACTTTGATTTTGTGCCGCCAGGGCCACAATAATATGCCCCCTCTCTGAATGTCCGAGTGTGACCCCCTCCCCATGGGTTACTGCAGCTAGTGTTGCCAGCACTGCCACTGCCTGGGTGGGGGCACCCCACCGGAATCCCCACCGGCTAGGTACAAGGTCGTCAAGGTTCTCATTAGCAGCTTTGAGAATTTCCTTGTATATTATGCTCTCCCTTATTGGGGCTTTGGCTTTGCAGGACCAACCCTGCCAAGCAGGCTCAGAATCTTGAGGGGGCAGTGCTGCTCTTGGTCTCTGACCTCATTTTAGCTGCATACAGACCGCTTACAGCGGGCACATAAAACAGTTAGGGACTTCTCCTTAGTATCTGGGTCATTCAGGTGGGTGTCTAGGGTATAGTGCCATGGACCGTACCATTAAAATAGGATAATAAATAATTAGATATAATTTATAAAAAAATAAATAAAAAATGTAGTTCTCCATGATAGGACAATAAATAAATAAGACGTATAATTCATTATAAAAGTATATCCATCATCTGAACAACATTGAAAGCCCTCTCATACCCGGCTCACAGCAATACATTGGCTCTGGGATATGCAACCATTTCATTACTCACTCACTCAACTTTCCAAACATAACAAATAAAATAAAAAATAAACACAAACCATACCATCCACACATACTGTGCCTTCTGTTTACTTAGTTTTTATCTTCACTATGTTGAATTAGTGCTTGTGTGTTCAATTAGTTATATGTGAAGATTTATAGAAAAGCTATATTTTTTATTGTATTGTTACAATCAGTAACCGGGCTTGAATTGTGTTTATTTCCCTCGTCTATGAGAACTTTGTAATTTTTAAAATAACCATGGAGTAGTCTTTGTGTCTCTGAACAACTGGTTATCAATATATAGTTTATCAACGACGAGAGCTACTCGTTTCGCTTTTAATCTATTTTCTTTGAAAATTGGATACAGAACTTTGCGCCGTTCTGCAATTTCCTTCGGAAACTGATCATTCATGCCAATTTTGGTCCCAGCAAGTCTTTTACCCAGGCTTTTAACCATTATTTTATCTTTAAATGAAGCAAATTTGGCAACGATTGGGCGTTCGTACCTCTGCCCTCTCTGTCCGAAGCGGTGAACGCGTTCAAGTTGGATTTTGTCGATAACTTCGCGTGGAATCTGAAGCGCTGTAAGGAGGAACTCTCTAACTATAGATTCAGGAACTTCTCCTTCTTTTTCTTGGATACCTGTAAGTACCAAATTCTCTCTCATGGATCTAGTTTGTATGTCTAGTAAGGTTTCCTTCAGAACGGTGTTCTCCTTTTTAATTCCATTCATTTCGGTTTCAATCTTATTGACTGTCCCTTTTAGCGCGTGTGTTTGCTTCTCCAATGTCGCAGCTTTTTCATCACTCATCTCTAGGCTTGCCTTCAACTCTTTTATATCCTTACTAACTAATTCAAGTATACCCAGTTTGTCATTTATTGATTTTAACAGATCGGTTTCGACCTTTACCATTCCGGGTGGTGAGAATATTAAATCATCAGTGTCTGTAGAAGAGTCACGTTTTCGTTTTGTAATCGGTTCCCCTGTCTTACTCTCCGTCATGTTTGGTTGTTGCCTGTTTTCGTAATATTTGTCGATAAATGTCTCTAGTTTTAGGATTTGTTTTGTGTTATTGTCCAGATTGAAGGTTATCACTCACCAGATTAAGTAGTGCTAATATTTTAGTCTAATTTAGCAGATATTTCGAATATTATGTTTTATCTTGAGGTGCTCTACATAAATCCCTTCAGTCCGCCATTACCCTTACGTTACCTTTACGTCATACGTCACTCTCTCTCCTGGTGGGGGGATTTCTACACACCCCATTTCTCATTTGGCCTCATTCTTCACTTCCTGGTCTTATTTTTGTGGACAGATTTTAGGCGGAGTAAAACCCTCTCGCTTCGCCTCATCTTCTCTGCTATCCCCCTCATAAACCCTGTCACATGTTGCATCTGGCAGCTCCTGATTCAAAATGGCCTCCTGTGTAACAGTAGGGGAAGGGAGAGGTGGGTAGGGTAAAGGTGTAGGCATAAAAAAAAACATCTGCAGTCTCTATTTCAAGAGTCATAAAGCATCACAGCCATGTGCCCCAGCCACTAACAGGAACACTCCTGTCCTTGTCACACAGCGATGTCCCAGCCACTAACAGGAACACTCCTGTCCTTGTCACACAACGATGCCCCAGCCACTAACAGGAACACTCTTGTCCTCGTCACACAGCGATGCCCCAGCCACTAACAGGAACACTCCTGTCCTTGTCACACAGCGATGCCCCAGCCACTAACAGGAACACTCCTGTCCTTGTCACACAACAATGCCCCAGCCACTAACAGGAACACTCTTGTCCTCGTCACACAGCGATGCCCCAGCCACTAACAGGAACACTCCTGTCCTCGTCACACAGCGATGCCCCAGCCACTAACAGGAACACTCCTGTCCTCATCACACAGCGATGCCCCAGCCACTAACAGGAGCATGCCTGTCCTCGTCACACAACGATGCCCCAGCCACTAACAGGAACACTCCTGTCCTCGTCACACAGCGATGCCCCAGCCACTAACAGGAACACTCCTGTCCTCGTCACACAGCGATGTCCCCGCCACTAACAGGAACATGCCTGTCCTCGTCACACAGCGATGCCCCAGCCACTAACAGGAACACTCCAGTCCTTGTCACACAGCCATGTGCCCCAGCCACTAACAGGAACACTCCTGTCCTCGTCACACAGCGATGCCCCAGCCACTAACAGGAACACTCCTGTCCTCGTCACACAGCGATGCCTCAGCCACTAACAGGAACACTCCTGTCCTTGTCACACAACGATGCCCCAGCCACTAACAGGAACACTCTTGTCCTCGTCACACAGCGATGCCCCAGCCACTAACAGGAACACTCCTGTCCTCGTCACACAGCGATGCCCCAGCCACTAACAGGAACACTCCTGTCCTCGTCACACAGCGATGCCCCAGCCACTAACAGGAACATGCCTGTCCTCGTCACACAACGATGCCCCAGCCACTAACAGGAACACTCCTGTCCTCGTCACACAGCGATGCCCCAGCCACTAACAGGAACACTCCTGTCCTCATCACACAGCGATGCCCCAGCCACTAACAGGAACTCTCCTGTCCTCGTCACACAGCGATGCCCCAGCCACTAACAGGAACACTCCTGTCCTCGTCACACAGCGATGCCCCAGCCACTAACAGGAACACTCCTGTCCTCGTCACACAGCGATGCCCCAGCCACTAACAGGAACACTCCTGTCCTCGTCACACAGCGATGCCCCAGCCACTAACAGGAACACTCCTGTCCTCGTCACACAGCGATGCCCCAGCCACTAACAGGAACACTCTTGTCCTCGTCACACAGCGATGCCCCAGCCACTAACAGGAACACTCCTGTCCTCGTCACACAGCGATGTCCCAGCCACTAACAGCAACATTCCTGTCCTCGTCACACAGCGATGTCCCAGCCACTAACAGGAACACTCCTGTCCTCGTCACACAGCGATGTCCCAGCCACTAACAGCAACATTCCTGTCCTCGTCACATAGCGATGCCCCAGCCACTAACAGGAACACTCCTGTCCTCGTCACACAGCGATGTCCCAGCCACTAACAGGAACACTCCTGTCCTCGTCACACAGCGATGTCCCCGCCACTAACAGGAACACTCTTGTCCTCGTCACATAGCGATGCCCCAGCCACTAACAGGAACATTAATTTACATAAATGATTTCAGCACGGTCATAAACCTCTCAAGCGTTATCACCTTCAAGACACATTTCATGACCGACATTTTAAGCTGGGCCTCGATTAATTGGCTCCCATTTGGGCCGGTCGTCCAAGAGGTCTGTAACCGTATGCTAATTCCGCAACCAAAAGCAAGTTAAATACATCTGGCAAGCTCAACTATATAGTAATTTTATTAGCGCTAAGGCAGATGGGTAATGACCCTAGACAATGATAAAAGATTTGAATAACGTCCCAACTCTTACCTCCCAGAACCACGGGCATACTCTCTAGGTTGAGAGACGTGAGTCTTTGCATTTCTTACATCACAGATTCCAAAATAGGCTGCTAATATTTGTCCTTGTTGAATGTGAGAAGATACGCAATGTAATTTCACCATTCCCTAAGTTGCGTGTCCCTTTCTACCAATGAATTTAAACCGAATCAAATTCAGTTTTTTGGACTTCACATTTTGCATTAGTCAAATGCAATCATTGTAATTTCTAGAAAAATTGCCAGAATTGCCCATTACTACTAAAGCCCTAATATTCAGTATAAAAGCCTAAAACACAGAGGCACTTTTTGTTTGATGGTGTCGCTAAAGACATTAGCATATGTTTGCAATTACTGTCTTATCAAAACTGTAATAAAAACAGTAATCAGGATGTGGTCTTGACACCAGACTTGTTTGCTTAATTAAGCAGAAAGGTGCATAGAAAATGAGGTGTGGATGTGTGGGATGTACACTGTGTAATGAATACTCAGGGAGAACAAGGTGTAGATTCACTACTCAGGGAGAAAAAGGTGTAGATTCACTACTCAGGGAGAAAAAGGTGTAGATTCACTACTCAGGGAGAACAAGGTGTAGATTCACTACTCAGGGAGAACAAGGTGTAGATTCACTACTCAGGGAGAAAAAGGTGTAGATTCACTACTCAGGGAGAAAAAGGTGTAGATTCACTACTCAGGGAGAAAAAGGTGTAGATTCACTACTCAGGGAGAAAAAGGTGTAGATTCACTACTCAGGGAGAAAAAGGTGTAGATTCACTACTCAGGGAGAACAAGGTGTAGATTCACTACTCAGGGAGAAAAAGGTGTAGATTCACTACTCAGGGAGAACAAGGTGTAGATTCACTACTCAGGGAGAAAAAGGTGTAGATTCACTACTCAGGGAGAACAAGGTGTAGATTCACTACTCAGGGAGAAAAAGGTGTAGATTCACTACTCAGGGAGAACAAGGTGTAGATTCACTACTCAGGGAGAAAAAGGTGTAGATTCACTACTCAGGGAGAACAAGGTGTAGATTCAATACTCAGGGAGAAAAAGGTGTAGATTCACTACTCAGGGAGAACAAGGTGTAGATTCACTACTCAGGGAGAACAAGGTGTAGATTCACTACTCAGGGAGAACAAGGTGTAGATTCACTACTCAGGGAGAACAAGGTGTAGATTCACTACTCAGGGAGAAAAAGGTGTAGATTCACTACTCAGGGAGAAAAAGGTGTAGATTCACTACTCAGGGAGAACAAGGTGTAGATTCACTACTCAGGGAGAACAAGGTGTAGATTCAATACTCAGGGAGAACAAGGTGTAGATTCACTACTCAGGGAGAAAAAGGTGTAGATTCACTACTCAGGGAGAACAAGGTGTAGATTCACTACTCAGGGAGAAAAAGGTGTAGATTCACTACTCAGGGAGAACAAGGTGTAGATTCACTACTCAGGGAGAAAAAGGTGTAGATTCACTACTCAGGGAGAACAAGGTGTAGATTCACTACTCAGGGAGAACAAGGTGTAGATTCACTACTCAGGGAGAAAAAGGTGTAGATTCACTACTCAGGGAGAAAAAGGTGTAGATTCACTACTCAGGGAGAACAAGGTGTAGATTCACTACTCAGGGAGAAAAAGGTGTAGATTCACTACTCAGGGAGAACAAGGTGTAGATTCACTACTCAGGGAGAACAAGGTGTAGATTCACTACTCAGGGAGAAAAAGGTGTAGATTCACTACTCAGGGAGAACAAGGTGTAGATTCACTACTCAGGGAGAAAAAGGTGTAGATTCACTACTCAGGGAGAACAAGGTGTAGATTCACTACTCAGGGAGAAAAAGGTGTAGATTCACTACTCAGGGAGAACAAGGTGTAGATTCAATACTCAGGGAGAAAAAGGTGTAGATTCACTACTCAGGGAGAACAAGGTGTAGATTCACTACTCAGGGAGAAAAAGGTGTAGATTCACTACTCAGGGAGAACAAGGTGTAGATTCACTACTCAGGGAGAACAAGGTGTAGATTCACTACTCAGGGAGAACAAGGTGTAGATTCACTACTCAGGGAGAACAAGGTGTAGATTCACTACTCAGGGAGAAAAAGGTGTAGATTCACTACTCAGGGAGAACAAGGTGTAGATTCACTACTCAGGGAGAAAAAGGTGTAGATTCACTACTCAGGGAGAACAAGGTGTAGATTCACTACTCAGGGAGAAAAAGGTGTAGATTCACTACTCAGGGAGAACAAGGTGTAGATTCACTACTCAGGGAGAACAAGGTGTAGATTCACTACTCAGGGAGAACAAGGTGTAGATTCACTACTCAGGGAGAAAAAGGTGTAGATTCACGCACAGAGCAAGGCAGATGTTTAATCCTTTACAGAAGGCAGTGGTCTGTGGTCCTGTGGCCTGTGGTCACAGGCAGGCAAAGGTCAAACACAGGTAGGCAGTCAAAAACAAACAATACCTCACAACTATACAAACAGAAAGAACTGAACTAAATATGGAGCTGATGAGACCAGGTGAGAAATGAACACAGGTTGAAATCAATGAACAAAAATGAAAGACAGGGTTACGTTCCAGAACACAAAGAAACAGGGCTACGTTCCAGAACACAAAGAAACAGGGCTGCGTTCCAGAACACAAAGAAACAGGGCTACGTTCCAGAACACAAAGAAACAGGGCTACATTCCAGAACACAAAGAAAAAGAACTCAAGGTTGACTAAGAAAAGAAAAGCGGAACCTTACAGTGGTATTGTCACTTGTCTTTATTAACGCTATTCCAAACTACAGATCACATTACCGTATCTCCCCAAATTACAACCAACCCCTAAATTAGCAACTTCATTTTCTGACTATAACATTCAAATGTTTTAATTACTCAGCTCTCAGCAAATAACTCAACTCTCAGCATTTACAACCAGCATATAACAAGACTAGTAGTACTATTCCTTAAATTAGCTAACACAAATATGCCAATCTGTGGAAAATGCTGGCTATTCGCTGAGTTATTAAATCATTTGAATGTGTTGTTTCGCAGTAATTTAAAGGGATGGTTCAAATATACATGTTTCCTTTCCTTGTAAAAGGTTTTGTTCAACTAGCCGTTGCCACCAACCGCTAACAGTATCATTAACATTAAAAATGTTGTAATGTGGATGAAATATCCCTTTAAATCAACCAACGTGTGTTATCTTATTTCTATCTCCATGCTAGTGGAATGTCTACTTTATTACCATAGACTTGTGTTTAGAGGTGGTCAAGTGGCTTGCTGAGGTCATCTGATTAATCCCTTGTTGAAAATTAAACTGTCCTTCAACATCTTTATGGCCTCATATATGTGTCTGCGTTACTATGAAATATGAAGGTCCATAACATGCAATGTATTTGTTTACACCACACATCCTTTACATGGCCATGTCCTGAAAATAAACACTGGGTTTACACTAGTTACCACAGCCACAAAGTCAACATTCTCTATATTATAAAAATGTATGAAAACAAAAATGAGCCTTTTGGTAATTCATTTAAGGTTCGGGTTAGATTTTAGGAAGATGAATTATAGAAATAGACGGGGTTTATCTGCGTCTATATGTTGTAATTTGTATGTGTATGTTTTGTGTGTAATATATATATATATATATATTACGAGAAAACAAAATATAGGCAGGTTTATGACTTTGTGGCTGTGCCAACTAGTGACGACCAAAACCCTGGATCCTGTTGTGGATCATTACAGGTGAACTTGAGATAACTTTCCCAGCCGTGCTCTGCTTTCCATTTCTCAATGCACATCAATATCGCAATTATCGATAATGGATCTGCCAAGATAATGTTATAGAGGAAGATGTATGACAATCAAACAAAAGACCGGTGCTGAGATTGAGTCATTCAGAGACTGGGGAGGGAGAGACATTGACTCTCCTTTCTACTGCGGCCCCGATTTCCACCTCTCATTTCAGAAGAGAATACTTTTAAGCCATCACGTTAAGACAGGTCCACTCATCGCTCTCATCTATCCCCATTATGCTTCAATCACAGCCTCACATCGTCCCATTGGAGAAAATAGCTGTGGAGATTGCGGGCCACTTTATTTATTTAGTGTCAGAATGACATTACGGTTTCGGGAGATATCCATCCTCAATGTGATTGAGTTACCTTTTGAGAATGAAAACAAGAGTGAACAGGGAATATTTCAGTTCATTTCATTGTCATTAGTGTTTCATGCAAGATGTGTGCTTATCAGCATGCAGGTGCTTAATTGCTGCTATGGGAGATTTGATAGAGCTGGAAAGCATGGCCAAAATATTACTCCAACATTACTCCAACATAACACCAATATTACTCCAACACTACTCCAACATAGCTCCAACATTACTCCAACTAAACGCCAACATTACTTCAACATTACTCCAACACAATGCCAATATTACTCCAACACTACTCCAACATAGCTCCAACATTACTCCAACTAAACGCCAACATTACTTCAACTTTACTCCAACATAACACCAATATTACCCCAGAATCACTCCAACATTACTCCAACATAACTCCAACATTACTCTAGAACTATTCCAGAATTACTCCAAAATAACTCCAACATTACTCTAGAACTATTCCAGAAGTACTCCAACATTACTCCAACATGACTCCAACATTACTCTAGAACTATTCCAGAATTACTCCAACATGACTCCAACATTACTCTAGAACTATTCCAGAATTACTCCAACATAACTCCAACATTACTCTAGAACTATTCCAGAATTACTCCAACATGACTCCAACATTACTCTAGAACTATTCCAGAATTACTCCAACATAACTCCAACATTACTCTAGAACTATTCCAGAATTACTCCAACATTACTCCAACATGACTCCAACATTACCTCAACGTTACTCCAACATTACTCCAGAATTACTTCAGTACATCTGCACATTCCCTCACTGCCTTCATAAGATAATGAGAAACAGAACTGGATAGAATATTATGTGTAGTGTGTAGTGTGTAGTGTGTAGTGTGCAGTGTGTAATGTGCAGTGTGTAATGTGTAATGTGTAGTGTGTAGTGTGTAATGTGTAGTGTGTAATGTGTAGTGTAGTGTGTTGTGTGCAGAGTGTAATGTGTAGTGTGTAGTGTGTAATGTGCAGTGTGTAGTGTGTAATGTGTAGTGTGTAGTGTGTAGTGTGTAGTGTTCAGTGTGTAATGTGTGTAGTGTGTAAAGTGTAATGTGTAGTGTGTAGTGTGTAGTGTGTAGTGTGTTGGGTGTAATGTGTCGGGTGTAATGTGTAGTGTGTAACGTGTAGTATGTAGTGTGTACTTGTATTGCGTAATGTGTAGTGTGTAGTGTGTAGTGTGTAAAGTGTAAAGTGTAAAGTGTAAAGTGTAATGTGTAGTGTGTAGTGTGTAGTGTGTAGTGTGCAGTCTGTAGACTGTAGTCTGCAAAGTGTAAAGTATCGCGTGTCATGTGTAAAATGTAAAGTGTAGCGTGTAGTGTGTAATGTGTAGTGTGAGTCTTTCATTAACGCTGATAAAGGTAGCTCGGTATGATCTGTATAGGAACACAATATTATATTATCCTTGCATGGTACAGTGCAAATAAAGTACGTTGTTTTAAGCCTTGTGGCCGTTAGTGCTCCGCATACCCTATATGATTTCTTACTCAATACAAACCGTTAGTGCTCCGCATACCCTATATGATTTCTTACTCAATACAAACTGTTAGTGCTCCGCATACCCTATATGATTTCTTACTCAATACAAACCGTTAGTGCTCCGCATACCCTATATGATTTCTTACTCAATACAAACCGTTAGTGCTCCGCATACCCTATATGATTTCTTACTCAATACAAACCGTTAGTGCTCCGCATACCCTATATGATTTCTTACTCAATACAAACCGTTAGTGCTCCGCATACCCTATATGATTTCTTACTCAATACAAACCGTTAGTGCTCCGCATACCCTATATGATTTCTTACTCAATACAAACCGTTAGTGCTCCGCATACCCTATATGATTTCTTACTCAATACAAACTGTTAGTGCTCCGCATACCCTATATGATTTCTTACTCAATACAAACCGTTAGTGCTCCGCATACCCTATATGATTTCTTACTCAATACAAACCGTTAGTGCTCCGCATACCCTATATGATTTCTTACTCAATACAAACCGTTAGTGCTCCGCATACCCTATATGATTTCTTACTCAATACAAACCGTTAGTGCTCCGCATACCCTATATGATTTCTTACTCAATACAAACCGTTAGTGCTCCGCATACCCTATATGATTTCTTACTCAATACAAACCGTTAGTGCTCCGCATACCCTATATGATTTCTTACTCAATACAAACCGTTAGTGCTCCGCATACCCTATATGATTTCTTACTCAATACAAACCGTTAGTGCTCCGCATACCCTATATGATTTCTTACTCAATACAAACCGTTAGTGCTCCGCATACCCTATATGATTTCTTACTCAATACAAACCGTTAGTGCTCCGCATACCCTATATGATTTCTTACTCAATACAAACCGTTAGTGCTCCGCATACCCTATATGATTTCTTACTCAATACAAACCGTTAGTGCTCCGCATACCCTATATGATTTCTTACTCAATACAAACCGTTAGGACCGCATGACAAAACATTTTGTCCTCTGTTAGCCTTTTGAACTCTACATTATTTCTTCCTCAAGTCATAATGTATTCATGCATCTGTTACCCAATATACAAAGGATTCCACTAGCATTCATAGCCGGACGTTGAAAAACACAGAGCCAAGTGATTGCGTCTCTCTCAGGGAGCAGGTCAGCATTGAATGAGATCAGCATGTAATAGGATTTATATGCCAGTGGTGATTCAGTACACAGTCCTTGGAAAGTACTTGGAAATGTGGATTGGTCTTATGATGATGTTGATCAAGCTTTGTATCTTTTTAAAGACTCGACTCTCTGGCTCCGATGAAGCAAATCCAAATCAAATTACGTTCCGGATCATTTCCGACATCTTAGACCTCACAAGGAAAAGGGATCGCTACCTGGCCAAATTCAAAAAGACAAATCTACAACCAGATTATGATCGTTATATTAACTGTAGAAACCAAGCAAGATACAAAATGGAGAAGGACAAATCCGAACATTACATAGATGCTGTTAATGACAACTTACATCCGCCCCATAAACTGTGAAACATTTCAAAGAACATTGGCTCAAAAACTGCCAATAAGGTCAAATCCTGTAGTATTGACCTGGATATTGATGATGTTTTTTGTTATGATCAGGCAAAGGTTGCAAATCATTTAAAAACATTTTTTACAACTATAGCCTCATCTCTGGTTAAGAAGTTACCGACCTGCTCTGGACACTATAGCCAGGCTTTCATTAACAACTTTTCCCACAGCAAAGGTATCACAAATGACTTGTTTGAGCTGTGCATGGTAACAGAGGACAAAGTTAACAATCTACTATGCTTAATGAGCACAAACAACTGGGTCGGACAACGGTCCTGCGAGATATCATAAAGGACTGTGTCTGTGTCTCTATGATAACGCATATTGTAAACCTTTCTATTAGCAGTGGTCAATTCCCCAACGAGCTCAATACAGCCCAGGTGGTTCCGCTCCACAAGAAGAGCAGTAAAACAGATGTAGGAAACCACAGCCCGTGTCGATCCTCAGCACCTTATCCAAAGTTGATGAGAGATTCATTTTTAATCAACTTGAGGGATACCTTCTCGACCACAAACTTCTTTATCATCTCCAATCTGGCTTTAGAACAGCTCCTTCCACCGATAGCGTTCTTATGCACCTTTTTGATGACATCAAGCAGGAAAGTGAGAAGGGGAACTATACAGGTATGGTTATGTTAGACTTGCAGAAAGCTTATGACACTGTGGACCATGATATTCTCCTGATGAAACTGCAATGCATTGGTCTAAATGACGTAGCAGTGAATTGGTTTAGGTCTAACCTGACTAACAGAACACAAGTATGTAATGTTGGTGATATTCTGTCAGAGGCCAAATAAATATCCTGTGGAGTACCACAGGGATTAACTTTAGGGCCTCTCTTATTTCTTATATAAGTCAATGATATGCCAGATACAGTAAAGTGCAAACTCCTGCTTTATGCTGATGACTCAGCCATACTGTTATCAGGGAAGGATACGGCTTACATAGAGGAGATTCTGAGAAAGGAATTGCATTCTGTTAGAGATTGGTTGACTGACAACAAATTGTCACTACATTTGAGAAAAACTTAATCGATTTTGTTTCGAAAATGTAGATTGCTTAAGGCTGACAAGATAAAGTGAAACTGTGCAGGTAAGGAGTGAATCTAAGAGAAGTGTAATTTATCTTGGTGTGTCCCTAGATCAATCTCTTTCTGGAGACCTGATTGCTGCTTAAATCCTTTTTTAAAATAGTAAACAAACTGACATTTCTATATTGTAACACTAGATATTTTAACATTAAAGTTCAGAAACTTCTTGTCTCAACCTTGATTCAGTGTCATTTTGATTCTGCCTGCTCTGCCTGGTATAGTGGGCTATCAAAAAAGCTGAAAAAGAGAATGCAGGTCAAAATAATGTTATCAGGTATAAGCGTAATGTCCCTCCTAGGACCCACATAGGGGTACAGGAGTTCCGGGAGGTGGGCTTGTGGCCTTTGGAGACCAGAGGGGACCAATTTAAACTCAATCATATGCTTGACATCTTAAATGATCGTGCCCCAGGTTATATGGTCTATAACCAGCACAGTTAAACCACATTGTTATGGTTTATAAACAGCACAATTAAACCACATTGTTTTGGTTTATAAACAGCACAGTTAAACCACATTGTTTTGGTTTATAAACAGCACAGTTAAACCACATTGTTTTGGTTTATAAACAGCACAGTTAAACCACATTGTTTTGGTTTATAAACAGCACAGTTAAACCACATTGTTTTGGTTTATAAACAGCACAGTTAAACCACATTGTTTTGGTTTATAAACAGCACAGTTAAACCACATTGTTTTGGTTTATAAACAGCACAGTTAAACCACATTGTTTTGGTTTATAAACAGCACAGTTAAACCACATTGTTTTGGTTTATAAACAGCACAGTTAAACCACATTGTTTTGGTTTATAAACAGCACAGTTAAACCACATTGTTTTGGTTTATAAACAGCACAGTTAAACCACATTGTTTTGGTTTATAAACAGCACAGTTAAACCACATTGTTTTGGTTTATAAACAGCACAGTTAAACCACATTGTTTTGGTTTATAAACAGCACAGTTAAACCACATTGTTTTGGTTTATAAACAGCACAGTTAAACCACATTGTTTTGGTTTATAAACAGCACAGTTAAACCACATTGTTATGGTTTATAAACAGCACAGTTAAACCACATTGTTATGGTCTATAACCAGCACAGTTGCAATACCAGAGCTAGTGTTATGTCTTGTAAAATCCTAAGAGTAAACAATACTGCGAGGAGCACACTACACACTACACATTACACTCTACACTCTACATACTACACATTACACACTACACACTACACATTACACTCTATACTCTACATACTACACACTACACACTACACATTACACACTACACAATATATTCTGATTTGTTTAACACTTTTTTTCTTACTTCATGATTACATATGTGTTATTTCATAGTTCTGAAGTCTTCACTATTATTCTACAATGTAGAAAATGGTCCAAATAAAGAAAAACCCTTGAATGAGTAGACGTGTCCAAACTTTTGCCTGCTACTCTATATCTTCCCCAAGTATATGGGGGATTGGAAGTGATGCAGACAATTACATTGATGGAAGCTACAATCTATCTGCACTATTACCGTTTTTGCCGATTGCTTAAGTGAATGCTTAGACAAAAGAATCAAAACCTTAACTTTTGTAACTATGCCTTTAACAAAGGCACCAAAAGTACCAACACTATTTCTGCTTTGCACTTTGTTTGCAATTCTGCAACACACTTACAAAACACTACACTGTTTCTTACATTAGACACTTTGTTCAAGAATGAAATCTCTTGCAATCATTGGGAAAACACTTCTATTCAAAATGCAAAACATACCTGAAATTGGCAACACCCACACACACACACACACACACACACACACACACACACACACACACAGCAGCCCGGGACCTGAGCAGCCCGGGTTTGTTGTCATCTGGGATAATGTTGGTTTCCACTGGGCTGCTCTGGTCAGGGACTGGTTCACCAACCACTATAACGTCACAGTTGTATACTTGCCCCCTTACTCCCCATTTCTCAGTCCGATTGAGGAATTATTTTCGGCTTGGCGTTGGAAAGTGTATGATCGCCAACTACATGCCCGCCTGCCTCTTTTGCAAGCAATGGAAGAGGCATGCGGAGATGTTGAGGTTTTGTTCAGTCCAGGGTTGGATACTGCAAGCAAGGCGATATTTTACCCCAGCCAGGGATGACATTGCTTGTGATGTGGATGAGGTGATGTGGCCAGACCCTAACAGAAGGCAGGATCCATAAACCATCCACCCCATCCCTTACAATCCCTTACAATACTATTTTTTGTTTACCATTGCGCTGTAATTTTACTGTAATTATTTTGGTTTCTGTGAGTTTACAGTAACTTATTGTATTGATTACTGTACTGTAATTCTACTTTTCTTTGTGGTTTTTTGTGTTGTAAAAACCTGCAATGGCAAAAAAATAAGCTGTATATATTTATTTCTGAAGCCTTTCTATTTTTTGTGTTGATTGAAATGTGAGTAGATGTACTGTCTTTCACAGAAGCCTGTATGAGAACATTAAAAAGGTATACAAAGTACTAAAGACAGCAGTGTTTTGTATGAAGTACATCAGTGTGTTGCTGCTTCTGCCTCTAGTAATTCAAATGGTGCATGTGTGTATAATTTTGTTACATTTGGAAGAACGATTGTTAGGTTTGATTGCAGAGTTTCATTTTGACATAGAAGTGAGATATTTATCTCTAAGTGTTGTGTCTTATTTGGCTGGTGTGTGTAGACTTGACACAATGAGCCAAATTCCGCAACAAGTATGCAAGCAATCGCAAAAAAACGCAAAGCTCTACCCCTGATCAATAATAAAAAATAAATTTAAAAAAAGATATATACTACCATTCAAAAGTTTGGGGTCACTGGCAGCTTCATTAAACAGTACCCACAAAACACCAGTCTCAACGTCAACAGTGAAGAGGCGACTCTGGGATGCTGGCCTTCTAGGCAGAGTTCCTCTGTCCAGTGTCTGTTCTTTTGCACATCTTAATCTTACATTTTTATTGAACGGTAGTGTATCTTTTTTTTTTAAATAGCTTTAAAAAGCAGGCAAAGGTTTTCGTTTGGACAAGGTTGTCTAACTAAGAGAAACCATAAATCTATAAATCTATGAAATGTATTTATAAAGCCCAGTCTAAAACCCCAAACAGCAAGCAATGCAGGTATAGAAGCACTCCGCTGCCCCCTTGTGCCCCCTACTGCTGGCCAGGTGTATATATTTGAATGTTAGGGATGATGTGCAATGAATGTGGTTGATTTCTAAGGTTATGGAAAAGTGCAATGAATAGTGCCACTTTCTAGGATTTCAATATAAATGAATGTATTTATGGTTGTTTGTAATTTTGTCTTTTAATCATTTTCTGTGTTTTTACCATCGAGGAACACTTTGGAAACAATTGTTTTAATAAACACATTTAAGTGCTATCCTCTGGGTCCACGTTGTACATTTTATTGTAAATGTCTGTTACCCAAATAAATTCAATTCAATATGAACTCGATTGGATAAATCCTGCTTTTAACAACCTGCGTAGACTAATTTTGATTCCTTAAAAGGTGAGACTTTGCTGCGATCTGCTGGTAAAGCGGTGAAACACACACCAAGCGCTCATTGGAAATGGGGGGAGGGGGAAGTATGACAAGAAAATATACTGTGTCGTCGTAATTATATTGCATTGGGGGGGGGGGTCTGTTGTAAATACAATTAAAATCTGTGAAGAACTTGACTATTGTAGATATTCACACCTCTATAATGCTTGTACTGCTGAACTATACTGCTGGAATCTGGCGTTTTAAAGAATCCAAAACAGCTACATCTATTCAAAATACAATGTTTCTTTGGAGTGCAAAAGTTTGCTCCGAGCCTATTCAAGGAGACGTGGGTTGGGAGACGTGGGTTGGGAGCCCTGTGAAATAAGACAGAGGGGGGAAATGATTAACTTTATGGAACCGCCTTATCAATATGCATGAGGACAGAATAACTCAAAAGGTTTTCAACTGGGATAAAACACATAACTACCCCTGGATGCCATATTATGAAGCTGATCTACAACACATATTTAGAAATAAGTTAGGATGCAATGTCAAAATGAGCAAACCCAAGTTAACCCTTGGCTACAAAGAAAAATTGTTGACAGATATATGGCTAAAACCAAAACTCAGAACTTATAACCAGATCAAAAACAACTATGTTCCAGAACTTTATGTCACCTCTTATCTAACAAGAAATCAAAGGCCCTTGTGTGCCCAGTTAAGTACGGGGAGACAGCCTCAGGCAATTAAAGTAGGTAGGTTGTCACGTTCCTGACCTGTTTTTCCTTTTTCTTGTATTTATTTAGTTGGTCAGGGCGTGAGTTGGGGTGGGCTATCTATGTGTGATTTTCTATGTTGGGGTTTTGTGTTCGGCCTGGTATGATTCTCAATCAGAGGCAGCTGTCAATCGTTGTCCCTGATTGAGAATCATACTAAGGCAGCCGGGGTTCACGTGTGTTTTGTGGGTGTTTGTTCTTGTGTCAGTGTTTGTGCCACACAGGACTGTTTCGGTTTTGTCACGTTTGTTGGTTGTTTTGTATTTTGAAGTGTTCAGTCTATTTTCATTAAATAATGAACACTAACCACTCTGCGTTTTGGTCCTCTCCTTCTGTCAGCGAGGACAGCCGTTACAGAAACACCCACCACCAAAGGACCAAGCGGAGTGGAAAAGGGCAGCGACAGCAGCAGAGACAGACACAGGAATGGACATGGGAAGACGTCTTGGACGGCAAGGGTTGCTACACATGGGAGGAGATCCTGGCTGGAAAGGATCGCCTCCCATGGGAACAGCTGGAGGCAGCGAGGAGAGCAGAGGCAACCGGAGAGAGGAACCGGCGGTATGAAGGTACGCGGCTAGCACGGAAGCCCGAGAGTCAGACCCAAAAATGTCTTGGGGGGGGGGCACACGCGGAGTGTGGCAAAGCCGGGTAGGATACCTGAGCCAACTCCCCGTGCTTACCGTGGAGTGAGAGGGCGTCGTACTGGTCAGACACCGTGTTATGCGGTAAAGCGCACGGTATCCCCAGTACGCGTGCTTAGTCCAGTGCGGGCTATTCCACCTTGCCGCACTGGCCGGGCTAGGTTGGGCATCGAGCCGGGTGTCATGAAGCCGGCCCAACGCATCTGGCCTCCAGTGCGTTTCCTCGGGCCGGCGTACATGGCACCAGCCTTACAAATGGTGTCCCCGGTTCGCCAGCATAGCCCAGTGCGGGCTATTCCACCTCGCCGCACTGGCAGGGCTACGGGGGCCATTCAACCAGGTAAGGTTGGGTGGGCTCGGTGCTCAAGAGCACGTGTCCTCCTTCACGGTCCGGTTTTTCCGGTGCCACCTCCACGTACCAGTCCTCCAGTGGCAGCCCCCCGCACCAGGCTGTCTCTCCGTCTTCTCTCTCCAGTTGCTCCCACCTGTCCAGCGCTGTCAGAGCCTTCCTCCTCTCCAGCGCAGCCGCTGTCTGGACTGTCTGCCTGCCCAGCGCTGTCTGAACTGTCTGCCTGCCCAGCGCTGTCTGAACTGTCTGCCTGCCCAGCGCTGTCTGAGCTGCCTGCCTGCCCAGCGCTGTCCGTCTGTCCTGAGCAGCCAGAGCCGTCCAGCCATGAGCAGCCAGAGCCGTCCAGCCAGAGCCGTCCAGCCAGGACCCGCCAGAGCCGTCCAGCCAGGACCCGCCAGAGCCGTCCAGCCAGGACCCGCCAGAGCCGTCCAGCCAGGACCCGCCAGAGCCGTCCAGCCAGGACCCGCCAGAGCCGTCCAGCCAGGACCCGCCAGAGCCGTCCAGCCAGGACCCGCCAGAGCCGTCCAGCCAGGACCCGCCAGAGCCGTCCAGCCAGGATCCGCCAGAGCCGGCCAGCCAGGATCCGCCAGAGCCGGCCAGCCAGGATCCGCCCCTCATTCCGGTGTTGCCCCTCATTCCGGTGTTGCCCCTCATTCCGGTGTTGCCCCTCAGTCCGGTGTTGCCCCTCAGTCCGGTGTTGCCCCTCAGTCCGGTGTTGCCCCTCAGTCCGGTGTTGCCCCTCAGTCCGGTGCTGCCCCTCAGTCCGGTGCTGCCCCTCAGTCCGGTGCTGCCCCTCAGTCCGGTGCTGCCCCTCAGTCCGGTGCTGCCCCTCAGTCCGGTGCTGCCCCTTAGTCCGGTGCTGCCCCTTAATCTAGTGGGGTTAATTTGGAGGAGGCTACGGAAGAGGGGATTGACTATGGTGGGGTGGGGACCACGACCAGCGCCAGAGCCGCCACCGTGGACAGACGCCCACCCAGACCCTCCCCTAGACTTTATGCTGGTGCGCCCGGAGTTCGCACCTTAAGGGGGGGGTTATGTCACGTTCCTGACCTGTTTTTCCTTTTTCTTGTATTTATTTAGTTGGTCAGGGCGTGAGTTGGGGTGGGCTATCTATGTGTGATTTTCTATGTTGGGGTTTTGTGTTCGGCCTGGTATGATTCTCAATCAGAGGCAGCTGTCAATCGTTGTCCCTGATTGAGAATCATACTAAGGCAGCCGGGGTTCACGTGTGTTTTGTGGGTGTTTGTTCTTGTGTCAGTGTTTGTGCCACACAGGACTGTTTCGGTTTTGTCACGTTTGTTGGTTGTTTTGTATTTTGAAGTGTTCAGTCTATTTTCATTAAATAATGAACACTAACCACTCTGCGTTTTGGTCCTCTCCTTCTGTCAGCGAGGACAGCCGTTACATAGGTCTAATGCCATAGATGAAGAAGAGTGGCATTGTACAGTCTGGGATTTAGGGGAGCTGGAGAATGAATTTGACATTTTACTGTACTCTGTATGATGATTTAGGAGCAACCTTATTTGATAGATACCAGAACTATTCTGGAGTAATGATGAAGAGGAACTTGAATGGCTATTTGGAGAATAAGTGTTCCTGCTTCAGAAGCATATAAGAAACGACAAGATAAGTTATATAATTAATTGATTGTTTTTCAAAAAATAAATAAATAAATGTTGGATGTATGTATGTTTGTACACTACCGGTCAAAGTTTTACAACACCTACTCATTCAAGTGTTTTTCTTTATTTAAATTATTTTCTACATTGTAGAGTAATAGAGAAGACTTCAAAACTATGAAATAACACATGAATCATGTAGTAACCAAAAAAGTGTTAAACAAATCTAAATATATTTTATATTTGAGATTATTCAGATAGCCACCCTTTGCCTTGATGACAGCTTTGCACACTAAAGGGATATTTGTGAGATTCTGGCCATTTTTCTCCTTCCCCAGAGTCAGATGAACTCGTGGATACCCTTCTTATGTCTCCGCGTGCAGTATGAAGGAAGTTAGAGGTAGTTTCACAAGCCAATGCTAACTAGCGTTAGCGCAATGACTGGAAGTCTACAGGTACGCTAGCGTATCCCTTTAAATTAACATAACTTGGAGCTTGAAATATTACAATTGTCGTAAAGACAACTTACAATTTATGTCCGTAATGTCACACTGTCAGTCTCCGGAGTGACCACAGTGATGATCCACTTAATGGCAAATACATGAATAGAAATACAATAATGAAGACAAAATGTTGGATTTAAATGGAAAGACACAATTACTCAGTGACAAGTCTGGCATTGCAACCGGGGGAAACTTCTGTCCCTCCATCCACTCCCCTCTGTCGACTGACGCACTGCTCCTCTGGCATGGGGCGGACCCATTCTCATACAATCAGTTGGTAAATACTATATATCAAAACTGTGGTCCAATGTCTATTTTAATTCTAATACAGACATTTATCCAGTTACCATAAGTGGTTGCAATCCCATGGATGGAGTTGACCCAGAGCATGACTGTGACCTGATTTTACTTAAATCCCTATACATGCCACTACAGTGTACAGGAAGTATAGTCCTCCCCGTCAGCCATCCAGGCTGTATCACAACCGGCTGTGATTCGTAGTCCCATAGGGTGGCGCACAAATGGCCCAAACACTGGCTCAGGCATCGCTCCAGAATCTCCCATAAGTATTCAATTGGGTTGAGATCTGGTGACTGAGACAGCCATGGCATATGGTTTACATTGTTTTCATGCTCATCAAATCATTCAGTGACCACTCCTGCCCTGTGGACAGGGGCATTGTCATACTATGGGGGCATATCTATAGCAGCCAAAAAAAGGGTCTGCCCAGTATTTTTATACATAACCCTAAGCATGATGGGATGTTAATTGCTTAATTAACTCAGGAACTACACCTGTGTGCAAGCACCTGCTTTCATTCTACTTTGTATCTAGCGGAGGCGGCTCATAATAATGTCTGGAACGAAGCAAATGGAATGGCAGCAAACCATGTGTTTGGTGTATTTGATACCATTCCACTGATTCCGCTCCAGCCATTACCACGAGCCCGTCCTCCTCAATTAAGGTGCCACCAACCTCCTGTGTTCGTATCCCTCATTTATGTGTTTGTATGATTTGGAAGTCATCTGTATGTAACTGTATGAGAAACGTAGTCATCCCTGTTACCCTCATTAATGTCACGTTCCAGAATGCTTTAGTTTCCTGCTGTGTGAACCTTTTCCCATAAGATTACAGCCTGGTCCCAGGGGCCAAACAGGATGTCAGAGAGGTCAGTCTTTGCAGTCAAACATGTTGGAATGAGCCCAAAACAACACTTTTCAGCATATATCAAATACATGGTACGTTGTCACAGTTACAGTTCACGCATTGGTAGTGACGTATGCAATTCTATATGTGTACTGTACTGTACATTAATTGCAAACCTTATAGTTATCTCAAGTGAAGGTCATTTTTCAATGAGTCATGTCAGGAGGAAGTAATTATTAACATGTTAGGAAGCAACGTTGAGAAACCCTCTTCAACCCCTGACGACTACACCAATCCAGTCTGAGATAGTCATCACATGGAGCCTACGAAACCTTTTTTCCCCTTGACAAAGGAGAGTTTCTCGTTGCTACGTGGGTGGACATTTCAAACATTGCATTCATTTGCTAAGAGGGGTTCTCCTTTCTAAATTGCTCTGTGTGCTAGCTCTGTGGCTAAGGTGGTATAATGGGAAAAGGAGCTGTGATATTCACTTTCCCTGAATCAAGCCCTAATGATATTTGCCGTTGTCTTGATAAAAGCTTGGGAAGGTTTTTATGGGGTACTGTACCACTACACACCAAAACCACAGTCAACTCACTGGGCACGTCACTTCATTTCAATGTGGATAATGATGTAATATTTGGTTGAGACATTGATCAATGAGATTCCAACCTATATTCACCCCCTGAAAAAGACAGCTAAAAGTTAGTTGAATTCCCAATGTGTTATCACTATGCTTTCAACCATCTAGAAGCACAACCAAATTCCAATGGAAAAACAATGTCAGATTTTTGGTTTACCCAAATATCTATCACTGAGCTTTCAACCATTTTAAAGCACAGCAAAGTTAAAATGTGAATAGCATGTCAGATATTTTCTTTATTTATACAACAACTTAATGTGTTATCACTGTGCTTCATCTAATAGCAGAACCATGACCTGGATTGTAGTTGAGATTACATTAAAAGAACATGATGCAAGTGATCAATGCTGTTCGAGATTATGCACAGATTATTACAGCAATTGTGAATCTCCACAGACCTGCGATTAACTATGCATGCTATATTGAACATGCATGCGTTATATGATTACATAAGAAGACATTTAGAGAACCAGTCAAAAGTTTGGACACACCTACTCATTCAAGGGTTTTTCTTTAATTTTACTATTTTCTACATTGTAGAATAATAGGGAAGACATCAAAACTATGAAATAACACATATGGAATCATGTAGTAACCAAAAAAGTGTTAAACAAATCTATATATATTTTAGATTTTAGATTCTTTAAAGTAGCCACCCTTTGCCTTGATGACAGCTTTGCACACTCTTGGCATTCTCTCAACCAGCTTCACCTGGAATGCTTTTCCAACAGTCTTGAAAAGGTTCCCACATATGCTGAGGACCTCCACAGCCTGGAGGTGTGTTGGGTCATTGTCCTACTGAAAAACAAATGATAGTCCCACTAAGAGCAAACCAGACAGGATGGCGTTTCGCTGCAGAATGCTGTGGTAGCCATGCTGGTTAAGTGTGCTTTGAATTCTAAGTAAATCACTGACAGTGTCACCAGCAAAGCACCCCCACACCATCACACCTCCTCCTCCGTGCTTCACGGTGGGAACCACACATGCAGAGATCATCCGTTCACCTACTCTGCATCTCACAAAGACAATTTGGACTCATCAGACCAAAGGACAGATTTCCAGAGGTTTAATGTCCATTGCTTGTGATTCTTGGCCCAAGCAAGTCTCTTCTCATTATTGGTGTCCTTTAGTAGTGGTTTCTTTGCATCAATTCGACCATGAAGGCCTGATTCACACAGTCTCTTCTGAATAGTTGATGTTGAGATGTGTCTGTTACTGCAATCTGAGGTTGGTAACTCTAATGAACGTATCCTCTGCAGCAGAGGTTACTCTGGGTCTTCCTTTCCTGTGGCGGTCCTCATGAGAGCCAGTTTCTTCATAGCGCTTGATGGTTTTTGCAACTGTACTTGAAGAAACTTTCAAAGTTTTTGAAATGTTCTGTATTAACTGACCTTCATGTCTTAAAGTAATGATGGACTGTCATTTTTCTTTGCTTATTTGAGCTGTTCTTGCCATGATATGGACTTGGTCTTTTAGCAAATAGGGCTATCTTCTGTACACCACCCCTACCTTGTCACAACACAACTGATGGGCTCAAGCACATTAAGGAAAGAAATTCCACAAATGAACAAGGCACACCTGTTAATTGTAATGCCTTCCAGGTGACAAAAAAAAATCAAAATCAAATTTATTGATATAGCCCTTCTTACATCAGCTGATATCTCAAAGTGCTGTACAGAAACCCAGCCTAAAACCCCAAACAGCAAGCAATGCAGGTGTAGAAGCACGGTGGCTAGGAAAAACTCCCTAGAAAGGCCAAAACCTAGGAAGAAACCTAGAGAGGAACCAGGCTATGAGGGGTGCCCAGTCCTCTTATGGCTGTGCCGGGTGGAGAATATAACAGAACATGGCCAAGATGTTCAAATGTTCATAAATGACCAGCATGGTCAAATAATAATATTCACAGTAGTTGTCGAGGGTGCAGCAAGTCAGCACCTCAGGAGTAAATGTCAGTTGGTGTAACGGCTTTCTTCCAGGGGTGAAGGAGAGGACCAAAGTGCAGCGCGGCTAGTGTTCAACATGTTTAATTAAAGAACAAGTGAAACACTACAAACAACATACAAAATAACAAATGTGAAAAAACCGAGACAGACCTATCTGGTGCAGACAAAACACAGAGACAGGAAACAACCACCCACAATCCCCAACACAAAACAAGCCACCTATATATGATTCTCAATCAGGGACAACGATTGACAGCTGTCTCTGATTGAGAACCATATTAGGCAGAACACAGAAACAGACGAACTAGACACACAACATAGAATACCCACCCCAACTCACGCCCTGACCAACTAAACACATACAAAACAACAGAAAACAGGTCAGGAACGTGACAGAACCCCTCCCTCAAGGTGCGAACTCCGGGCGCACCCCTAAAACTCAAGGGGAGGGTCTGGGTGGGCATCTGTCCGCGGTGGCGGCTCCGGCGGTGGACGAGGACACCACTCCACCACTGTCTTTGTCCCCCTCCTTAGCGTCCTTTGAGTGGCGACCCTCGCCCACGACCTCGGCCTAAGAATCCTCCCCAAGGCCCCCACATGATTTAGGAGGTAGCTCAGGACAGAGAGGTAGCTCAGGACAGAGAGGTAGCTCAGGACAGAGAGGTAGCTCAGGACAGAGAGGTAGCTCAGGACAGAGAGGTAGCTCCGGACGAATGGCAGCTCCGGACTGAGTGGCAGCTCCGGACTGGGTGGCAGCTCCGGACTGGGTGGCAGCTCCGGACTGGGTGGCAGCTCCGGGCTGGGTGGCAGCTCCGGACTGGGTGGCAGCTCCGGGCTGGGTGGCAGCTCCGGGCTGAGTGGCAGCTCCGGGCTGAGTGGCAGCTCCGGGCTGAGTGGCAGCTCATGACTGTGGGGCAGCTCATGACTGTGGGGCAGCTCATGACTGGAGGGCAGCTCTGGCAGCTCCTGACTGGCTGGCCGCTCTGACAGCTCCTGACTGGCTGGCGGCTCTGGCAGCTCCTGACTGGCTGGTGGTTCTGGCTACTCCTGACTGGCTGGCGGCTCTGGCTGCTCCTGACTGGCTGGCGGCTCTGGCAGCTCCTGACTGGCTGGCGGCTCTGGCAGCTCCTGACTGGCTGGCGGCTCTGGCAGCTCCTGACTGGCTGGCGGCTCTGGCAGCTCCTGACTGGCTGGCGGCTCTGGCAGCTCCTGACTGGCTGGCGGTTCTGGCAGCTCCTGACTGACGGACGGCTCTAGCGGCTCCTGACTGGCGGACGGCTCTAATGGCTCGGGACAGACAGGCGGCTCTGAAGGCTCGTGGCAGACGGATGGCTCAGATGGCGCTGGGCAGACGGATGGCTCAGATGGCGCTGGGCAGACGGATGGCTCAGATGGCGCTGGGCAGACGGATGGCTCAGACGGCGCTGGGCAGACGGATGGCTCACATGGCGCTGGGCAGACGGATGGCTCAGACGACGCTGGGCAGACGGATGGCTCAGACGGCGCTGGGCAGACGGATGGCTCAGATGGTGCTGGGCAGGCAGGCAGCTCAGACGGCGCTGGGCAGGCAGGCAGCTCAGACGGCGCTGGGCAGACGAGCAGTGCAGGCAGCTCAGACGGCGCTGGGCAGACGAGCAGTGCAGGCGGCGTTGAGCAGACGAGCAGTGCAGGCAGTTCAGACGGCGCTGGGCAGGCAGGCAGCTCAGACGGCGCTGGACAGACGAGCAGTGCAGGCGGCGTTGGGCAGACGGCCGACTCTGACCTGCTGAGGTGCACAGTAGGCCTGGTGCGTGGTGCCGGAACTGGTGGTACCGGACTGGAGACACGCACCTCAAGGCTAGTGCAGGGAGCAGGAACAGGGCACACTGGACTCTCGATGCGCACTATAGGCCTGGTGCGTGGTACCGGAACTGGAGGTACCGGGCTGAGGGCACGCACCTCAGGGCGAGTGCGGGGAGCAGCAACAGGGCACACTGGACTCTCGAGGCGCACTATAGGCCTGGTGCGTGGTACCGGAACTGGAGGTACCGGGCTGAGGGCACGCACCTCAGGGCGAGTGCGGGGAGAAGGAACAGTGCGTACAGGGCTCTGGAGACGCACAGGAGGCTTGGTGCGCGGTGCCGGAACTGGTGGTACTGGGCTGGAGACACGCACCACAGGGAGAGTGCGTGGAGGAGGAACAGGGCTCTGGAGACGCACTGGAAGCCTGGTGCGTGGTGTAGGCACTGGTGGTACTGGGCTGGAGCGGGAAGGTGGCGCCGGATATACCGGACCGTGCAGGCGTACTGGCTCCCTTGAGCACTGAGCCTGCCCAACCTTACCTGGTTGCATGCTCCCCGTAGCCCGTCCAGTGCGGGGAGGTGGAATAACCCGCACTGGGCTGTGTTGGCGAACCGGGGACACCATGCGTAAGGCTGGTGCCATGTACACCGGCCCGAGGAGACGTACTGGAGGCCAGATATGTAGAGCCGGCTTCATGGCACTTGGCTCAATGCTCAATCTAGCCCGCCCAGTGCGGGGAGGTGGAATAACCAGCACCGGGCTATGCACCCGTACAGGAGACACCGTGCGCTCTTCCGCATAACACGGTGTCTGCCCGTACTCCCGCTCTCCACGGTAAGCATGGGAAGTGGGCGCAGGCTTCCTACCTGCCCTCGCCACACTACCCTTTATCCCCCCCCCCCCCAAGAAATTTTTGGGATTTCCTCTCGGGTTTCCGTGCTAGCCGCGTACCTTCATAACTCCGGTTCCTCTCTCCGGATGCCTCTGCTCTCCTAACTGCCTCCAGCTGTTCCCATGGGAGGTGATCCCTTCCAGCCAGGATCTCCTCCCATGTGTAGCAACCCTTGCCGTCCAAAACGTCTTCCCATGTCCATTTCTCCTTTCTCTGCTCCTGCTGTCGCTGCTGTCGCTGCCCGTAGCCACGCTGCTTGGTCCTTTGTTGGTGGGTGGTTCTGTAACGGCTTTCTTCCAGGGGTGAAGGAGAGGACCAAAGTGCAGCGCGGCTAGTGTTCAACATGTTTAATTAAAGAACAAGTGAAACACTACAAACAACATACAAAATAACAAATGTGAAAAAACCGAGACAGACCTATCTGGTGCAGACAAAACACAGAGACAGGAAACAACCACCCACAATCCCCAACACAAAACAAGCCACCTATATATGATTCTCAATCAGGGACAACGATTGACAGCTGTCTCTGATTGAGAACCATATTAGGCAGAACACAGAAACTGTCAGAGCTGCTAGGAGTACTGGGTGGATGGAGTCAAGCGCAGAGAGCAGGTTTCAAGAACGTGGATTTATTTTTCCAATACACAGGGAAAACGATCATGCCCTAAAACACACGGGCGCATGAAAAGACGAGTCCAAAAACACCGGACTAAACTGTTCCGAGAAAATAACAAAATCCACATTACAAATCCAACACCAACATAACAGAATACAAGCCCGCACAACAGCCAGCGGGCTACCTGCCCTTAAATAGCCTACCCACCAAACTAAACTCAAAACAGGTGCACCCAATCAGCCCAAACTAACAGAAACAAAAAGAAAAGAATCGATGGCAGCTAGTAGGCCGGTGACGACGACCGCCGAGCGCCGCCCGAACAGGAAGAGGCACCATCCTCGGCGGGATTCGTGACAGTACCCCCCCCTCTGACGCGCGGCTCCCGCAGCGCGCCGACCCCGGCCTCGAGGACGACCCGGAGGGCGAGGCGCAGGACAATCCGGGTGGCGACGGTGGAAATCAGCCAAGAGGGAAGGATCTAAAATGTCTCTCCCCGGTACCCAGCACCTCTCCTCCGGACCGTACCCCTCCCAGTCAACGAGGTACTGCAGGCCCCTCACCCGGCGTCTCGAGTCCAGAATAGCTCGTACAGCGTACGCCGGGGACCCCTCGATATCCAGAGGGGGCGGAGGGACCTCCGGCACCTCACCTTCCTGAAGGGGACCAGCTACCACCGGCCTGAGGAGAGACACATGAAACTAGGGGTTAATGCGATAGTAAGAAGGGAGTTGTAATCTATAACACACCTCGTTTATCCTCCTCAGGACTTTAAATGGCCCCACACACTGCGGCCCCAGCTTCCGGCAGGGCAGGCAGAGGGGCAGGTTTCGGGTCGAGAGCCAGACCCTGTCCCCTGGTGCGAACACAGGGGCCTCACTGCGGTGGCGGTCAGCGCTCCTCTTCTGCCGCTCACTGGCCTGCCTGAGAGAGGCCTGGACTGCCTGCCAGGTCTCTCTAGAGCGCTGTACCCACTCCTCCACCGCAGGAGCTTCGGTCTGGCTCTGATGCCACGGAGCCAGGACCGGCTGGTACCCCAATACGCATTCAAATGGCGACATGTTAGTTGAGGAGTGGCGGAGTGAGTTCTGGGCCAACTCTGCCCACGGGACGTACCTTGCCCATTCTCCTGGCCGGTCCTGGCAATACGACCTCAGAAACCTACCCACTTCCTGGTTCACTCTTTCCACCTGCCCATTACTTTCGGGGTGATACCCAGAGGTAAGGCTGACCGAGACCCCCAGATGCTCCATAAACGCCCTCCATACCCGGGACGTGAACTGGGGACCTCGATCAGATACGATGTCCTCCGGCACCCCGTAGTGCCGGAAGACGTGGGTAAATAGAGCCTCCGCAGTCTGTAGGGCCGCAGGGAGACCAGGCAATGGAAGGAGACGACAGGACTTAGAAAACCGATCCACAACGACCAAAACGGTAGTGTTCCCCTGAGACGGGGGAAGATCAGTCAGGAAATCTACTGATAAATGAGACCATGGCCGTTGTGGAACCGGGAGGGGTTGTAACTTCCCTCTAGGCAGGTGCCTAGGAGCCTTACTCTGTGCGCATACCGAGCAGGAAGAGACATAGAGTCTCACGTCCTTAGCCAAGGTGGCCACCAGTATTTCCCCCTAAGACCCCGCACTGTCCTCTCAATCCCCGGATGACCCGAAGAAGGTAGTGTATGAGCCCACCGAATCAATCGATCACGAACACCAAGCGGTACGTACCTAAGGCCAGTCGGACACTGGGACGGCACAGGTTCTACCCTCAACGCCCGCTCGATGTCCGCGTCCACCTCCCATACCACCGGGGCCACCAGACATGAGGCTGGAAGGATGGGAGTCGGATCGATGGGCCGGTCATCCGTGTCATAGAGACGAGACAGCGCGTCGGCCTTAGTGTTGAGGGAACCTGGTCGGTAAGAGATCGTAAATCTAAAACGAGTAAAGAACATGGCCCACCTAGCTTGACGCGGATTCAGTCTCTTCGCCTCTCGGATATACTCCAGATTGCGGTGGTCAGTCCAGATGAGAAAAGGGTATTTAGCCCCCTCAAGCCAGTGTCTGCACACCTTCAGGGCTTTTACCATAGCTAGTAACTCCCGGTCCCCCACATCATAGTTCCGCTCCGCCGGCTCCAGCTTCTTAGAAAAGAAAGCACAGGGACGGAGCTTTGGTGGTGTGCCCGAGCGCTGTGATAGCACGGCTCCAACACCAGCCTCGGACGCATCCACCTCCACTATGAACGCTAACGAAGGGTCCGGATGCGCCAACACGGGAGCCTCAGTAAACCTTGCCTTCAACTGGTTGAAGGCTCCATCTGCCTCGGCCGACCACCGTAGACGCACCGGCCCCCCCTTCAGCAGTGAGGTAATGGGTGCCGCCACTTGGCCAAAACCCCGGATAAACCTCCGGTAGTAATTGGCAAACCCTAAAAACCGCTGCACCTCCTTTACCGTGGTTGGAGTCGGCCAATTACGCACGGCGTTAACGCGGTCACACTCCATCATCACCCCCGAGGTGGAAATGCGATAACCCAGGAAGGAAACGGCTGGTTTGGAGAACACACATTTCTCAGCCTTGACGTACAGGTCATGCTCCAGCAGTCGCCTAAGCACCCTGCGCACCAGGGAGACATGCGCGGCGCGTGTGGCAGAATAGATCAAGATGTCATCAATATAGACTACCACACCCTGCCCCTGCAAGTCCCTGAGAATCTCATCTACAAAGGATTGGAAGACGGCTGGAGCATTCTTCAACCCGTACGGCATGACGAGGTACTCATAGTGGCCTGATGTGGTACTAAACGCTGTTTTCCACTCGTCTCCTCCCCGAACACGCACCAGATTATACGCGCTCCTGAGGTCCAGTTTTGTGAAAAACGCGCTCCGTGGAATGATTCCATCGCCGTAGCGATGAGAGGTAGTGGATAACTAAATCCCACTGTGATTGAATTTAGACCTCGATAATCAATGCACGGACGCAGTCCTCCCTCCTTTTTTCTCACAAAAAAGAAACTCGAGGAGGCGGGTGACATGGAGGGCCGAATGAACCCTTGTCCCAGAGCTTCCGTGACATATGTCTCCATAGCCAACGTCTCCTCCTGTGACAATGGGTACACGTGACTCCTGGGAAGTGCAGCGTTCTCCTGGAGGTTTATCACGCAATCCCACCGTCGATGAGGTGGTAATTTAGTCGCTTCTTTCTTACTAAAAGCGATAGCCAAATCGGCATATTCTGGGGGAATGCGCACAGTGGAAACCTGGTCTGGACTCTCCACCGATGTGGCACCGATGGAAACTCCCACACACCTACCTGAACACTCATCTGACCACCCCTGAAGAGCTCCCTGTCGCCAGGAAATGAGGGGAT